>NC_080593.1:124504308-124569308 GCF_027887145.1 Ammospiza caudacuta | reverse complement strand
TTCTCTCTTGATAAGATTTCAAAACCCACTAAGTACATATTACCCAGTGATGTGTGCATTCTTGGAAAAAGCTGCTGTGAATCTTCAAGGCAGCCCAGGCTTAAGTGATGTGCAAAGAACCTATGGTAATGATGATGACATTAAAAGGTTCATAGAACCAGTATCAATAGCTAGAAGCAAGATGAAGCACTAGCTTTCTACAAGGGATCATAGGCAAAACACAAAGCTAAGGAAAAAGAGAATGTGAATTTTAAGAACAGCTGAAAACAGCAGGTGAACTCGGCTATCTACAGTCACCTAGAAAATGAGAAGAAGCTTGAAGAACAAAGATGAGCTGAAACTAAAATTCTGTATGAATTAGAATTCCACCAAATAACTCCTTATTAGGAATTATGCTGAGCAAACACTGCAGTAATTTTCAGGCCTTGCTCAGCATTTGATGCCCATAAGACGGTAAAATTACATTATCTAGAAAAATGTATCCCACAGGTGAGAGGATTGTGACATATAATCTCAGAACCACACAATAATTCTGACATTAAAACCCACTTGTTTAAGAAGAAAATAACAGAATCTAAAGTTAATATATCCTTTTATTCAGAAATGAAGCTATCTTATTTTGCAAAATTTAATATTCACAAGTAATAATCTAGTTTAAGCACTATATAAAGAAGATGAAATGAACTGTAGTTTGAATCATTCCATCTTTTCTGAATTAGCATTATTTTCATGGGTTCCATTTCAAAACTTTTGTAAAAGCAAATACTGCATTTAGAAAAGCATAGTACTTTGCAAAATTTAGCTGGGTTTTCTGTATTTTGGAAATCCATAAAAAATACTGGATGGTGAAACATGACAGTGAAATCCCTTCACTTGTATTAACCAGTGAAAATAATCAGTGCTACTTCTCTGTCTAGCATGAGGAAAACGAATCACAAATTGTGATGTTTACAATTAGGTTTCAATAGTTGCCTGTCTGAATAAACACATTCTTTCAAATTGAGGATCTTACTAACGTTAACGGCCCTTTAAGAAATATGTAGGACAGAATGGATGGGCTTTGCTACAGCAAAAACAGTTATCAACCCTGTAGGCATCAGTAAAAACAAGTAAATACTTCAATATAAGGGATCCTAGAGAGGCTTTTTCTGAAGTGCATTTTGGGTTTGGGTCCTGGAGAGAAGAAATTACACACTTGCAGAGGAATTCACAAGAAGTAGACTTGAACTGTAAGACAGTGAGTTGTCAGGGAGCTTCAGCAAATCCTTCATGCAAAGAATGGTGCAGAGAAATTGTCCTGCTGGCTGAAAATACACATGCTGCAAGAAGAACTGTAGCCAAGGAAAAGTTTGCTTGGAAGCTTGCTTCCAAAAAGGTACTTCTTAAATGATTCTTAGCATCAAATATGAATGTGAGCTATCAGACAGAGCAGGGTAGAGAAGAAAATAGAAATGGGTTAATTAGGTGCAGAAAATACTAGTGTTGAGCATATACTGGAGCACATCTAAGTACATTACTGTTTTTCCATGATGAATGATTAAAATAATCACTTTTTTTGCTTTCCACTCACTATCACTGCTCCATTATGTATCATTAGGGAATGGAGATTTATGTATGCAAGTATTTTCCAGGCAACAAAAGGGGGATGTAGGGGCTGTTTAGCATATGGCAGAAGAGGAAGTTAACAACAAGATTCTAGTAGCTGGTTTACACAGTGGGCTTTGCCCACAATGGGCTAATTAACCTTAAGAAAATGAAAGATGAAAGAGGGTAAAAATCCATCTCAATTGGCAGTGCACTGTGCATGATATCAAAGAAGAGGTGTTTGGTGGAAATTAGAAAATCTGAATATGGAATTGTTATGGAACAGTTGGCCTCTAATAATGCTTTTTGTATTATTAACAGGACAATTTGCAGACTTTGAGCCTACATTGGTACCAGTGAGTTAAAGAGCATCAGGGAACATTACCCAGAAACTGAGAGAAAACCTTCTTTAAATTTAAAGAGAAAGAATGTGTACATTGTTTTTGCCTAGGCCAACTGGCCTCCTCCAAAATAACTCCTAAGCACAGCTTAGAGGGTAGGTCCATGGGTCCAGGATCATTCCCCAGACACACTTTGCATGGGAACTTCCTGGTTGAAATAAAAAAAAATATATCCAAGCAAACTTCTTTGAGCCATATAGACAAATCCTGAGTTTTCTGATGGCTTTTTACCTGAAGGTCAACCTAGCCAAAGCTATTTAGCAAAGTTATATAGAGAAACCATATCTATAATTTTAATGAACAACAACCAGCCATTTTAGGACGAGGACACTGTATGCCATTAAGAAGGAAATACAGCAACTTTATATTTCCTTTATATGCAATCTCTGTGCCAATAACTGTTTGATAAAAGCCAGAGGGCACTCAGCCAGAGACTCCATTGTGGAAGGAAAGCCTCTCTGATCCAATGAAGAGAAAAACAAGATGCTTTGACCACCACTTAGGGAAACAATAACATGATCATCATCAATCAAAGTAGACCTGGGTAGTAGAGAAGACATTGCTACAGTCTCAATATGTCTAATAACACTGGTGATTAAGACTTTATTTTACTTGCCAAAGTGTATCGCTTTCTAAAGCAAGGTTTAGAGATCAACAGCAGGTGGGATTCCTGGATAAAATGAGATGAGGAATCTTAACTACCTTCCTAACTCTTCTGTGCACATATTTGATATGAATATGCAAAATTAGAAGATGACTGTGAGAGCTTCAGTCTGCAAGGCTGCAGTCAAATGAACCTAGAGTGCAAAACTGGAGCCTACTTCAAGAAACATATTAGGCTCATTCTTTGAGGACTAAAAAAATCTGCTGCAGAAAACTTGGTTCCTTAACATGAGTGAAACTTATTGCAAGAGGGAGTGCTTTCCAACATGAGCAAAACCTTGAGTCACATGAGAGTCAAAACTGTCAATAAAGCGAGTTAGGTGTTCTGTTAAAAGTACAAGCCCAAATGAAGAGGTACATGTCTGTAATGACTTTATAAACTGGAATTTGGATTACAATTGAAACTGCCTTTAAAAATCACCTTCCAAAAACTCTTTTTTATTTCAGCAGGCAGTTATTCAGAAATATAATAGAGGGTCCAGGGCAGCATTTATATTAAATATTTATTCTGGATTAAACAACAGATTGGAGTGGTCTAAGGGTTGAACCACTTGCCTGATAAACTGACAATGTGAGAATCTATTTTGTGCTTAATGAGATTTTACATTAAATATTTGCATACAAAAAATTACATACAAAATTCTTATCCATGTTTTGACTAAAGGAGTATTATTCAAAACAAACAAACAAGTATAACAATTATGTATTTCTATTGCCTTTGTTATAAAAAACCTAGTATTGGCTAAAAACATTTCTCTCTTTTTTTTTTTTTTTGGAGAAGGCAGATGTATCATCCAGGCTACAGCATCATTTGAGAAATGCAATGAGTATACCCCATAGAAGTACTTATTAGCTATTCACACAAGTCTAACCAGCATGATATGAATGCATAATATGCTTTGTCTTAGAAGGGGATGGTGACTGTGAAAGATGATCAAATTAATAAAACGAGAAAATCATCCCCTTATAGACTTACTGTTTGAACTTTGTGGAAATCCAGGTAAGGAGGATGGACCATTCATTCCAGGCAGAAGAACAGGAGGAAGGCCAGGGAGTCCTGGATAAGCTGCTGGCAAACTGATACCATGAAGAGAACTGCTGTCCATCATGCCTGGCTGCTGTACTGTTAATCCTAGCACATCAGTAGCCTTCTTTATGCGATCCAGTTCTTGCTGTGCCATCAGCTGTCTAACCGTTGTAGGAGCTAAATAATCTTTCTCCCGGTCTAGCTGACTTCCCACAGTTTCTCTCACTTTTGTAATATGTTGTTTGGAAAAGATATGATCTCTTATGGACAAACGTGCAGAATATTTCACACCACACAGAGAACATTCTGGCTTCGTCCCATCAGGTCCAGTCTGATTTATCATGAATGGCTTCCCTATGTTAATTTTGAATTTCTTTTCCTTAGCCCGGGCATTCTGAAACCAGACCTGAACCACACGTTTGGGCAGACCAATCTCATTCCCTAGCATTTCACATTCCTGCATGGTTGGAGTCCGGTAGTCACTAAAGCAAGCCTTGAGAACTTTAAGCTGAAGGTTACTCATTTGTGTTCGGAAACGTTTGTGGCCTGGCCGATCACTGTTTTTGGATTTAAAGGGATTGCTAGCTCCAAATGGGTTAGGTGAACTTGGATCAGCTATGCTTGAAGTCTCACTGCGGTCGGCATTGTCATCAGGGTCATCAGTAATGTAGTAACTTTGGTCATGGTCACCATCTTTTTCACTGAAGTGTATTGAAGGGCTTGTTAGGGAAAAGAGAAATTTATCATCAGTATTCTCATTTGTAGGTGTAGTTGCTGCTTTTGGTAGTGTGTCGTTCACAAGTGGTTTTGGTTCTTTGGGGGGTGATGCAGGTTTTGCATCCCCTGAACTGCCAGTTGTGCTTTCCATTTCATTGTTCCCCTCATCCCCTGTTGTGGCATCACTAATTGCTGTATTAATTGATGAAGTCTCATCAAAGTCAGTCTTGTTTTGATCATATCCAGAGTCAGCAGGAGGGGCATTCAAATTTTCTATATCCTCACTAGACTCTGCTTTAAAAGAAGAAGGACTTAAAAGGTTCTTCGGTGACATTTCTGCAGTTTTGCTCACAGGGGTTGATACAGTGGAGGCTAATTCATTTTCACTTGATAATTCAGTTTTTGCTAATGACAGTGATGGGTAATCAAAAAATATGTACTTTTGTGGACTTTCTCCTCCATCTTCATTTGATATCAAAGGACTTGGAGGCAAACTATAGCCGGCCTGTTTTCCTTCGTTCCAATGTCGAGAGCGGATGTGACTTTCTAAAGCAGATTTTGCTTTAAACAGAGCTCGACAAAAAGGACATCTTTTATGGGACTGGGCTGGACCAACTGCACGGAATTGTCCCTTTCTTTCCCGGGCTCTTGTATTCTGAAACCAGACTTGTACGACTCTCTTTTTCAGTCCCACTTCACGTGCAATATGATCTAGCATCTTTCTGGTGGGATTGGAATCTAGCAGGTACTTTTCGTAGAGTATTTCCAGCTGCTCTGGAGTAATTGTAGTTCTTAAACGCTTATCACGATGTTGATCTTCTCCACTGTTTCCTCCCTCCTTCTCACTACAGTTATTGTCTTCTTTATCATCTAGTTTCCGTTTCAGAGAACCAGAAACTGTAGCAGGGTGTGCTGTATGTGATGAGCCAGTTTGTGGTGGCATCTGAGCAAGAGAACTGTTAAGTAACTGTCCAGTCATCAAAGGATTATTTGGGTCAAATATCATGTAGGGCATATCCATTGGTCTTTCTAAAAACTGTGAGTGAAGAAATTGGTTTTGAGCTGCTAGGAAATGCATGTGCTGGTGCTCTTGCCAAAGTTCTAGAGTTGGAAAGGCAACTGTACACTGATCACACTGATACTGTAATAACTGAGGAGGTAGACTGTTCTGTAGAGAAGTCATTGAAATTGGCAAAGGACTGGAAGGAACAGGTGTGTTTTGTGATGCAGAAGGAGGTCTCCCTACAATCTGGGATTGCTTTTGTTGTGGTGGTTGAGAAGCTGAGGGCTGAGGGTCAGAAGATGTTACTGGAGTAGACTGTACTGGTTTGGTGCTTTGGGAAGTTGTTTCTGTTTGCTTAGAGGTGGTTTCATTTTGTTTTGGTTTTTCTGTGGACTCTGGTTTAGGAGAAGCCTTCTCAGGTTCTGGTTTGGGTGATGGAATCAAAGGAGTACTAGAACCAGAGCCAGAGCTTGCTGCTGTGACTGTCAAGCTTTTTGACGAGTCATTTTGGCCAGAAACTGTACAGTTCTTATACACTGTTTGATCAGAGGCATCCATAGAGTCTTCAGTTTGGCTTTCATCTTGAGCATCATCATCTTCATCTTTATAACACTGCTTTTTCTGATGCGTAATTAAATCAAAGATCCTGGGAAAAACCACACTGCACTTTTTGCACTGATACTGCATGTTACTGGTTCGGATGTAACGCTCATTTGTCAGTTCCCTTTTCTCATTGTCTTTAGTTTCAGCTTGATTCTCGTAACTTTTGCGAGCTTTTTGTCGCGCATTTTGGAACCATACGACAATAACTCGAGTAGGTAGGTTAAGTACAGTTGAAAGCTGTTCGATTTCATCATCCTTTGGATAAGCATTTGTATCAAAGAAGTCTTGGAGGACACGAAGCTGGTAGTCAGTAAACCGAGTCCTGGATGACCTCTTACTGAAAGACGCATCAGACTTGTAGGGTTCTACAGCTGAAGGCTGAGGATCTATTCTGATATCTTCCAACACCGTTATAGGAGGATTGCTGAAATTATACGGTGAATCCTTATTTCTCTGTCGTTCTTTAAACAGCGTATTTCGAAACCAGTGCTTGATAACTTTCTGTGAAAGACCAGATTTCTCAGCCATTTCTTGGATCTGCTCTTCACTTGGAGAATTGTTAATATCAAAATAAGCCCGCAAGATTTTTAACTGGTCATCTGTGATTCTCGTACGTGGACGCTTGAACTGAGAGTGCCGCAGGAAATTGGGATCTAATCCCAGCTGCTGCTGGCAAAGCTGGGTAAGATCGGCAGATAAAGTATCCATTGGTGGCAGCTGGAGGGCAAGCTGAGGAGGCAGTGCTGGGTGTTGCACTGGCTGCATCATAATTGGAGGGAAAAGTGGGAGATCAAGTGAAACGGGAAGCTGGACTTGAGGTGGGGCTGATGGTGGTGGTGGTGGAGGAGGCGGAGGTGGTGGTGGAGGAGGTGGTGGTGGAGGTGTAGGTGGTGGGGCCTGCAAAGGTGTGGGAGCTGTGTTTTGAATTTTTCCAGCTCCAGCTGAAGAAGGCTGAGAAGGAGTTGGAGGAGGAGGAGGAGGAGGTGGTGGCGGAGGTGGTGGCGGCGGCGGTGGCGTTTCTGGAGAAGATGGAGAAATTGGATAAAGTTTGTCATATGCCTCCCTGTATTGTCGGGCAAATTTTTCTAACGCTCCATATGGAAAAAAATGTCCATGCACATGTTCTTGATGACTCTTCAAAATAAGAATGTTGGAAAAAAGCTTACTGCAGGTTCCACACTCCAGTTTATCTGTGTTTTCACCATCCCCAGTCTTGCTTTTTTTCTGCACTTTTTGTCTGTTCTCATTGTATTGGATAACTAACTCAAACCCAAAGTTCTCCAGCAAAGCCTTGGCTGCATTCCCCCTTGCTCCAGAAGCTATTCTGGGTGGTGGGATGGCTGGTTCTGAAGATTTTGGCTTCTTCATATCTTTGTTTTCTTTTAGTCCTTCATTCTCATTAGTAAATTCTTGCTTTGGCTTCTCATGTTTTTCAGAAACTTCTTCTGACTCCTTATATGATGGCATATCCTTTATCAGCTGGCAGTCTGTACTTACTAAGGTATTTTGCTCTGCTTTCATCAGCTTACTACTTTGCTGCTGCTGCTTTTGGGACTGAAGTTGGGGTTGGGTGGACTGGTACTGTTGTGCCTGTTGCTGCAGTATCTGTAGCTGGGTTTGGCCAACATGGTGCTGAGTTTGTATCTGCTGCTTCAAATCTTCAAGCAGTGATCCTGTCATACCAGCCATCCCAGGCATACCAAATGTGGCAGAACCAGGCATACCCAGATCTGGGCTTAAGCTAAATTCTGTCCCAGGTATATAGAATGGGAAAAGGAACTGAGGCTGTTGAAATTGGAGCAGTGCTTCTGGTGTCATTGGAAAGTGAGGCAAAAAAGCTGGATTTAGAAACTGCGGTTGAAAGAACGCAGCTTGTTGTTGCAGTTCATGCTGTAGTTGCATTTGAAGTTGTGCTGGTGACTGGGGTGGGTGATGTGTAGGCTGAGCAGAAATTAATTCAGGAGCTTGCTTTTTATTTAATTCTTTGGCATCTAAATGTGTTTCTTTGCTGTTAACTGCTGGTAAGGTCACAGATTCTAGCATTCCTTGGCTGGGGCTATTCACATTCCCTGCTACACTATTACCGCTATTTATATTACCACTTGGTTCTAGCTTTGCAGCCCTTGCCTTTGTCTGATGAAGCACAGATCTCATATGGATTTCCAATGTAGAACTTTGGCTATATGCAACATTACAAATGCTGCACTTGTAGGGTTTGTTGTCAGTGCTGCTGTTGGTTTCTTGAGGGACAGGACTTGATGCTTCCTGCAAAACCTTTTTGAGTTTATGCAGATGGGACACTGAGTTGTAGTGGACCAAGAGAATGTTCTTTTGGGTGAAAGACTCTTTACACACTGTACACTTGTATGGGCGAGATGGATCTAGAAATTTTTCCATAGTAAAATTTGGCCCTTTTCTAAAAGGTAAGGTTCGCTTTGGTTCCGAGCCCATATCATCTGGAATAGAGCTACTATCACTTCCTACAGGACTTGCTTTACCTTCCTGGTCCATCTCATAATCTCTTTCTATTTCCTGTTCTAGTGCATGATCATCTTGTGCCATACTTTCACTTTCTCCCCATAGTTCACCATTGACAGGTAAAGATGCACACAGCTGCTGAAGTTCAGCTTCATTGAGTTCAGGGTGGCCTGCTTCCAAGTGTTTTTTTAAAGCCTGGAATGTACGGAAGCTACGTTGGCAAAGGCTACACATGGTAGCTGCCCGAATAGCGTGGTACTGGGAATGTATCTGAAGCTTCTGCATAGTCTTAAAAGCCAAGCTACAATGGTTGCAGCGGTACTTATAGACATGGCGGTCAGAAACAGACAGCTGTTGCTTCTTCTGCTGCTCACTTAGCTGGTCTGTCATAGACTCAGTGGTCTTTATATCTTTACTGCTGCTCTTATTCCAATCAGGTGTTTCAGCAGATTCCTTAGGTGGCTTCTGTTCCTCAGTCTTTATTTCCATTCCAGTTTTTGACTCATCGATCCCAGGGGTACTTTTCTCATCCACAGGACTTTCACCTAGTTAGAGAAAGTTAAGTGTCTTTTACACAAGTAGAAGAGAAAGCACACAGTATTCATTTTAATTTATTTTTTCATCAGAAATCAAGAAAGGCACCTAGTATGCCATGTGTCAGCTTAGCAAAATATAACAACCTGTCTTTGTCCTAGAAAACAAAGTGGGCAAGATAAACAGGAGTTTAAAAAAAAGGAATATAACTCATACACAATGATCAGATTGGCAGCAGTATCTGGCCGAGCAGTGGCATAGGGCTTTTCTTTGCTGGAAGGTAGGAGTTGATTGGTACAATGGGAGCATCAAACAAGAAAAGGAAATAAAGAATAGGAAAGAGGGAAAGAGTAGAAAAATGGGGACAACAGGTAGGACAGATGACTAGAAAGAGAATGAGAATGGTCAGAGAAGAGAGGGAGGAGAATGCTGTGACAACAGCAAAATTTCTCAGTGCATATTACAGTAAGTCTCCAGGATCAGAAACCTGCTACTGGAAATGAAGACAAAATCACTTACCTAACATTCCCCATTGATGGTGAAAGTGCCACTGTCTTTTGGGATTAGGTCCTAGCAGCAGGTTAAACAAGGAGGATCTTGCCCTCAAAGTGGCTAGGCACTGCTGTTCGATTTTATCTCCACCAAAAGCAAGGAGTCTGGCATACACGTGCTTTCTACCAGCTCAGCCAAATTCAGATCCCTTGCTACTTTTTGTTTTTTAATCTCTGTGGCTATAAGCAAGCCAGAAAAAGGTTTCCTTTACCAAGTAACAAGTAGTTTTATTTCTAAATTGCCCATACTTAGCTTTTACATGTCTGGGTTTTTTCTTGCATACCTGGATATTTCCCAGATCCCTCAGCTGTAATGGTTGCAGGTGTGTCACGTTCAGATTTCTCTGAAGCAGCTGCTGGCAATAGCATACTATTGGGCATCATGACATCTGGTACAGGAACCTTTGAAAACCAAGAATATGGTATTATTACAGAAAAAGTCCCACTATTTAATAGTAGATAACAGTATGAAATTATAAGTCAAAAGATCCTCCATATCTGGATGACTGTCAGAATCAAGATCCTGATTCAGTCCTTGATTATGTTTTCTGACAGATCATAACCCAGAGCATCATGTGTCCCTTAGTGGAGAATCAACTCAAAATAATCCACAATAAGGGGATGCTATAGAACTACACATGCGCTCAATATCTCGTTGGTCTCAGTATCACCACAAAGAAGGTTTTGCTGACTTTGCCAGGGTCATTGGATTTATCAGGGGAATTCTCCTAGGATATCCTCCACAGACAGAGATTATGTTGAGATATGGTGACCAGTCAGCCTTTCACTGATGCCATTCTCACTTTTCTTCACCTGTACCTTTTTTACACAAATGGTGGACATTCCATGATCTTTGAAAGAAAATTATGTTTATTTCAATAGGGAAGTAACAATTTATTTCTACTTAAAATTAGATTTTTTTTTCTCTTTTTTGACTTCAATTTCTTATGTATCATCTTCAGATTGCTTTATCTGTTGAGCTATGCTTTCAAATTAGAGACAGAAATCTTTGAAGGATGTATTTTTAATCTGGTAGTATTCAGTTTTGCTAAGTTGATACAAATATCAACCTGCTCAACATTTTATGTTTTTATTTTACTTTGATCTTAAAAAAAAATTAATATCAGAAATATAGGACTGTCCTATTAAGACTTAGCAAGTCTAAGTTCAAGCTCCTGCACTGCCACATTCTGTCTAAAGAATATTGGGTAAATCAGAACAGACTGCGCTGCAGCTCCTCATCTCTAACAGAAGGATGGGACTTCCTTCATACAGAGGTAAAAAGATTAACCACAAAAGAGATTTTTCTCTCAGAAACACTGGTATAACTCCCCAGTACCTGATGAAGATTTCAAAATTGCTTCATTATCAGCATAGAGGGAACCAGGAAGAACTTGAGAAGAAAGCTAGTGCTGCTCAATATGGAGGGGCAGATTTTCCATATTTTCCCATTTTCCTAAAAGGGTCTCTGAAAGTTAAATTTCTACTGCATTTTCCTTCCAGTGGGTCAAAATTACATGGTCTGTCAGAGCTGTAATTAGTAGAAAACCAAGGAAAAGAAAAGAAGTTCCCCAAGTGTGTATTTGCTCCTCAGCTCCAAGCACAAGGAACTGTAGACCTTCAGTCAAGAGGTCTCAATTATTTCTAATATTTTTTACCACTGTAGTTGGGTATGAGGTGGTGGATTTACAATCACACCTATATAAATGAAGGAGCCATTTATGGACACAGAAGTAAATACTTAAGGAGTTGGATCACTGAGATTTCCAAGTACATTTCCATCTAAGAAGGCAAGACAACCAGAACCAGTTTATCTTAGGAGGTCTGTTCTCTAACTGAATTTATGCTGTAATAACAAATAAGTACGAGACCTCATTGTGTTTCTATGTGACATTATTTTGAATGGATGTTTGAACTGCTGTTTTACAGTGAATTTCATGCAATGTAATGTTTAGTAGAGGTATACACAGGAATCCTTCTACATTTGGGAACTATGTTCCTCAGGGAGTTCCTATTACTTTAGAAACAAAAGTCACAATAGCTCTGAGACTTGGATATTATTAGACCAAATTTTCAGGTAAGCACTTAGATATGGACTGGCTTAACTTTTCCAAGGTTAATGTCAGTGAGGAATCAAAGGCTTTTTGCATCTGTGAAATTCACCTTCAGCCATTTTCCCAAGGGACAGCAGTCACTGGAAGGGCTGACAAGAGAACCTAAGAGTCCTGACCCATTCCTCTCCCCCAGCTTCCTGAACACACTGTCACAACACATACATTGCCCACAAGGCCCAAGCATGTTTTCTGTAGCGTGTGCATCAGTATTTGGAGCACTTACTGTCATGAGCAGCTTCTCCACACAGTCAGGGGACACACTGTGCAGATGGGTCAAATGAAGCTGGAGATGCATTTTGTTGCTGAGGACATCTTGGCAGAGGGGGCAGCAGATAACAGGTTGCATTGAGTGCTGTGACAGGACATGCATCTGGATACGATTTGGGTCCCTACCATTGTAGTTACAATAAGGACATTGATAGAACTGAAAAGAAATCAAGTTAAGATGCAGGCTATTAGTCAATGTGCTTTTTATAACTTGCTGATATAGCTATTTTAACAGCATATCATCTCTGTTTCATTCTTGAGTTATTTGAAAAAGAGTTCTAGAATGCAATTAAATTGTTACATTTCCTTTTACCTGCTCATGACAAAATTTATTGTCCTCTGGAGGCTTTGATTTTTTAGCTGCACCATCCTCTTCTTTTGCCAGAAGAAGCTGCTGTGCCCCTACCACAGTGTTTGCTTTTGGTTCCTTCTCTGGTGTGACTATTCCTGTTTTGAAAACATAATTTTTGAGAACATGTTTTAAACGTAAAAATATCCTGGTTTACAAAGAGGCTCTGACTTCAAAGGTCTGTATTGTCTTTGAGGGTCTTTTTTTGTTTGCTTGCTTGTTTTTTAAACACTGAGAAAAAAATAAAGATGAATAAAACAAGTCTGGTAAGCACAAAGGTGAAAATACACTTTTATTCTTGATACTCTATAAATACATTTAAAAATGGACTCTCCTCTACTGTTTAGATAACCCTAGGTTGCCTTTAAAGATTAATCAATAATGTTCTTTCTTTAGCAGCTCAGTATGAATTTGTCTATTACATTAAAACAAATCAGCTTTTGCTTAAAAAGCCTGTTTTCCAAATAATTAATTTGCTGCTGTTTAATTACCCTCTCTCTTTTCTAAACTGTCTGAGCAATATGATTATTGTGCTGTTTTGATAACTCCTGTCTGGTTACTATTCCGAAGCTAAATATAGCGAGGCTTTAAAAGAAATACTGTGGAGAATAGGATTTCAGAGCTAACTTAATATTAATTATATACAAAGATCGGTCATTTGGGATTGCTTTAGATGTTTACACTGTGAATTCTTATAGTCTGGCATTTGTGATCAAAACCAGAATATAATTGTTTACTATAGATAGTTGTACTATTAAGTATTAAATACTATATTTAATATTATGCCTGAGCTAGCTGTGTAATGCGGCCCAGTCTTGCACACATCAAAGAAAAGAGTGCAATTCTAATTTCCCAGTCCATCAGAAAATTCTTTCCAGCGTCAATTTGCCAGATAATCTCTTCTGCTAGGCTGGATATTACAAGAGCATTGGGTAGGCATGTCACATACATCTCACGACAAACACAAAACCTCATTTACCAACCATTCCAATCTCATCATAGTGCGGCATCATCTGACCTTTTTTCTGCTGTTTATTATGAGTATTTCTAATTTTAACTTTCAATTTTCACCATCTTCCAGTCAATTTGCAACTAAATTATTTCCAGGGTGAGGACACTATCACTGGACACTGGGTGCAAATACATCTTGAAATGCAATGAAGCTAAACCATTGATTGCTATCAGACCCAACGTAAATATATAGTCCAGGGGTAATCTGATTGTATGCTGTGCATGAAGATTTATCTTGATTTTTTTCAATCCACATAACGTTCATATAAATGAACAAATTGCACCTCATTGCACAATAACCTAGGATTAATTTAAAAATAAGGTCATGGACATTTTGGCAACAAAGTAAATAAGAACAAAAGAAACACAAACTCAAGAACTTTTTATTATCATTATTTTCATATAGACTTTGTGCAATATTTGATCTTACACAACATTAAAGAGAAGCAAAATAAGAGAACAGTTTTCAAGGTAAACACCAAATCCTCATGGTAAAATAATGACTAATTGAAAACTGAATCATACAGGGACATTTTCTGAAGGGCACTTTAAAAAAAAACAACAACAACAAGCATAAAACAAGTTTTATGGCTTACACCTTAATGGTGATTTCCCCACACATTGACTTTCATTTCTAAGTTGTTAATTATTTCTTTTGATGTAATTTAGACCAGTAATTTTTGCATGTTCTAGCCCAAATTAAAGCTTATTCCTGCCATATTTCCCTATTTATATATTCATCAATTCATCATCATATGTTTATCATCTGAACAAGTCCCTTTTTGGAGCCTCCTGAATTTTTGCACTCTCAGGAGCAGATCTTGGAGGCCTCTTTTAGACTGCTCAGTCACTGTTGGGCCAACAACCCAAAGGGCAACCTATGCTTAAAGGTAAAATCTACGTGATGAAATCACATAGGGCACCATTTTATTACTCACTTTGCTTTATGACTATTAATAGAGTACTCCCTGGCCTATTTGTATTTACATATTATTTAAGTATCTTAACTGTGAGAATTATGGGAAATAATACTATGTATTAATAGAGAGAAAGGTTGTGTCTGGGTTTTTAGAAAAACAGATTGAAATTATTACCCTCTTTTTATTTCCAACTGTCAAAAACATCTCTACTGTTTCTTTCTTTACAGTATGTCACTTTTAAGATATCCTTTTTAAAGACAAATGGGCCAGAATCTCAGTTGATGCAAACAGACACTGTTATACAGGAAGCTGAATATAAAAACAAAATGGAAATATTCTGCCTTCTCTTCCTCTCATCACACTGATGATTGTTTTCAACTAGTTGTTACAGAAATTACAAACCAAGTTCTCCTTCAAAATTTACTTGTGAAAATGCATCTAACTGCATTTTGGCGCTGCTAGTGAAATTTATCTTGAAGCGCACTCTGCGTGTGCCTGGGCACACACAAGGTTAATATTACACATCATCTTCCACCACAGGATGGAATAACTTAATTACTTCAAAGGGCCTATAATAATCATGAAACACATAGTTCTTGCTTCTATAAAAACAAGGGGGGGGTTTGGTTAAATTTCTTTTGCGGTTAATATAATAAAACAGTGGAGTTATAAAACACTGTGCTGGGGTCAATAAATGCATAACAAAGCACAGCTTTTTACAATGTTTACTATGATATTTATATAAACTGTCAAAGTTTACAGAGGCTTTGTTGTTTTTGTTGTCGTTTGGCTCTGGATTCATTCAACCTCAAGCACTGTTATTTCTTATATGACTGAAGTTGCATCTGGCCAATAGTAATGTAACTGATTCTGGGACTTATGGTGAGCTTTAAAGGAAAGAAAAAGGGTGCTTGATTTTGCCCTCTGGCACAGGGGAGTCGCCCCTGCACACGGAGAAGACCAGAGTCCTCATGCCACAGTGAACATGACAAAAGCAGAGTTCAACTTCTTATCCAATGGTCGAGCTACTAGCACTCCATTCCTTGTCTCACTGTATCAACGCTCTGCTTTCCATGTTCAATTCACATTTTTAAGGAGCTTTGGTAGAAAAGCTGTAAACACCTCTGGTCTTCTACAAAGGGTATCAAAGGAGGAGGGAAAGAGAAGGGAAAATACCCTGGTTTTCAGCATACTGTGTGCACTCTTTTCATAGCTACATGTTCCACTGCCATGCCATTCTTACCAGGCAGTTGTAGTAAAAAACTAAATCCAGTTGTTATCCATGTTTTAAATACTAACTTTTTATTCTTGAGACACATTATTTGTAGGTTTGTTTTTTTTTTTAAATTGTGAAATACATCAGAAATTCTTTTTATAATACAAAATACGCATCTTATTTTAGATTAATAATGCAATTTCAATACATTTAGCTCAAAAAGTAAGTTTAATTATAAATAAGTGCCATGAAATAGACTAGGCAATGATTGCCTGTCAGTATCAGAATTACTTAACTTGTGTAGGATTGCTAATATAAAAATGACACAATTTACTGCAATTCAGATGTCATCACCTTTCCAATATACGTTGAAGCCCCAAAATAAAAATATTTGTATGACTAATAAGAAGGAGAAAGTTAATAAAGTACATATACTAGTAAGAAAAAAATCCTGGAAAAGCCATGATAAAACCACTATTTTCTTATTTATAAATCTTTGTATTTGATAAAGATTGCATAATTTAAGACTTCTGACACATCAGATGATGTTATTCAGACTCAAAATAATTCTAAAATTATAATTACTGGTAGAGTATTCTTTCTAATTAGAGTAGAATGAAAGGATAATTTTCATTGCAATAATGAAGGTTAATTTCCATCCTTCCTCATGTTTACTACCTTATTAAAAAGTGCTCCCCTTAGCCATGGCAGAGACATATTACATTTTCAATGCAAATGTATTAATCTGGATAAATTCCATATTAATTCTTGCACTGCATAGAGCTGTAATTTGGATTATAATTAATCTAAAGTGGCACTAGATTTAAATGACAATATAAATGAGGCATTAGTAGGCTTTTCTATTCTGAATGAATATTCAACAAATATAACTTGCATATTGCCAAGTCGCATTTTGAAAGCTCTTCTCCTTGAGATAAGGTAAGCAACGCAGCACAACAGCTTACACAAACACACTGTTACTAAATACATGTTAATCCTTTCTTGTCTAATAGATTCTATGCTAAAGAAGGGTCACACCACTTTCCTGTCTAACTTGTTAGTATTGTGATTAATTTATTGGTTTTCCTGAGATTTCTTTGGCAAGACTTGCAACACTCAATTCATGAGAAAGCCCAAATTAACATTCAATTATACAGAAGCAGTTATGCAGTCATTAGAAATACTTGTCAGCTCAGTGAAAATTAAGATGATGGTCGGAATGTTACATATGTAGAATTAATTTAGATTAGGAAAATAAAATTCTCCAAAAGATTCAGGATTTTACAGTACAAACTATTTTCTGCAAAGCACAAAGGCAATCATGTATTTCAGCCCTTGTTTTTATATGAATCTTACTGCAAAGTTATTTGTGTAATTGCTGGCACGGGAATGCAGAACAATTATGCTGGTTTTTTGTAGTGCACCCAGTAGGCATCTAGATATAGGTTTGTCCTAATTAAACTTGGCCCTTATGAGTGGCTAATCCTGATGGAATTTTGAGAATTCCCTTTCAGTATTTTTTTTCTAGATTCCATTTTCTTATTTTTTCTATTTTTTTCTCTTTTTTTTTTTTTTGGCTGGAGCTTTAATACCATATCCTTTCCTGAACAGTTATAAATGGACCAGCCTAAGAAAGAGAGAGGGCTGCTAAATTCCCTGAAGTGGTTCATATTGTCCCCTAGACGAGGCGTATGGTAGGAAATGCAGGCTGCAAGTGGCTGTCACCCGTCTCCTGGGGAGTGTCCAGGCCAGCCCCTGAGGAGACTGCGGAGAAGGACTTGTGACAGCCTGGGAGCATGGCTTTACTGCACTGCAGACGGTTCTGACCAAGTCAGAGAGCCAGCCAAGGGGAATATATATTTTAAACCACAACACAGCTTCTTGCTCAACATCATCCTTGTCATCATCGGCCTTCCCTCAGTCTCTTGATTTCAAAAAATAAAGTGACTGAAGAGCAGCCGAGGTTGTAAACTGTGATGGGTACTGACCTTAGCCCGTCAACAAGCAAACTTAAAAGGAAGCTTTAATCTTTAAGTCAGTCTTCTGAACTGACTTGGCATAGAAAGTACCATTTATAATTTTTTTTTGAAAATAAATTCAAAAATGTTTAATATGTAAAGAGCAAATTGTAGTATGGGTGAATTTGGGTGTAAAGGAACTCAGATGTAAAATGATATTTTTTCTACAACTATATGTCTTTATGGATAACACAACCTCCTTTGTATGCTGCTGTCATCAGCATACAAGGAAAAGATATATGACTACCTGAAACTAATAGGCTTCAACCTGTTTCAGCACTTCTTCTGCTTCAGTGAATCCAACATAATGTAACTAGGTATAGCGTGCAGCAAAAGTAGCCAATGTAATATTCATTGTGACCATAGATTTCCATCTCATACATAAAAAGCATGGGTGAAGTCACATATTTGCCAAATCAAACACAGAAAAAGCCTTGGGTATCTACACCAGATGCTGGCCCTAGGTTTGTTTGTGCACAAGTAAATGTCATGACATAGAGGTTTTGTTTTCAAAGACAGTAGCTTTCATTACTGGGCTTCGTCTATTCCAGGAGATCAAAATTACCCAACCCATAATCCGTTTTCAATGATATTTCCTCTTTCTTAGGCTGAATCATCTGTAAACTTTTTCACTGGATTTTGTGTATTTTTTTGTAAATGCCTCAAATAAATGCCTAGGAAGAGGCCAAATTCTTGGGAGTAACTAATCTGTGAGCAAGAGCAAAAAATAATAACAAAAAAGCCCCACATTCTTTGGGTTAAAAGGGGGGCAAAACCTGATTGAAGAAAAAATTCAAGTGGTACCTAATCCTATGCTTATGAAAAATTAATATGCCATCAGAGGAATCACAAGTACAGCAAAGATTAATGAAAGGCGCTTAAAAAATTACAAGCACACAAACTGATTTGATTAAAAAATAATCTCACTGGTCGTCCTGTAATATTCTTCAACTTATCCGCATCTATCCTGTCAGATGGTTATGATTAAAAATAGGTCAATGGGAGGCTACTGATAGAAATCACATGCAAAATGCACATGCAATGAATAGTAGTGGGACTGTCCAGACAGTTTAAAATGAAAGAGCATTTCATAAGTTAAAAAAGGGGGAAAACAAAATTCTAGCATCTTACCAGAGTCTTTACTAGATTTTTTGCCTTCACTATTGTCTCTCTCACTTGAGTCTTTATCATCAGCCACAGCCACTGATGTACTTTTAGCAGACCCTTCTGTGTCTTCACCTTGTTCTTCTGTGGACAAACACAGAAAAAATCTCAGAAAAGGAACTCAGTGACCAGTTAACAGCAGTTAAAAAATATGTCCTGTAATAAGAACAGCACTAACAGAAGGTGGCAAAATAGGGGGGAAGAAGGGTTGGGGGGAAGAAAAGGGAAAGAACAGTGCTTTAAAGATGTTGGATATTAATTCTAAAAAATTTGCAATATTTCAAAATCTGACTGTGTCTTTACAAGAGTACCTGCTTTCCCCCAGAGTGACAGATTTAAAGCCTGTCATTTCATATTCTTTGGCTAGAAATGATTTGTGTTAAAATACATGCACATGCATGCACACACACGCGTACACACACACACACATACACCCCCCACAGGCTGGAACAAAAGCAAGCACATGTAAAAATGCATCTTGGAGCCAAAAAAAAAAAAAAAAAAAAAAAAAAAAGGAGATCTCAAATATAAATCCTATTAGTGCAGCAGTATCCCGCTAATTGCAGTAAGTAAGTATTAGGTATTAGGTACTGTATTAAATATAAACCTCTGGCTTTGCGGGAGAAGTCTCAAATTTTGTCTCCAGGGGGAGCCATTCAGGATAAATGATGCAACTTGGTGCACGGCTTCTGAGGAAGCAGCATTACCCACACCTCACTTACGTGTTCACACCAGCTAGATTACATGGAAATCTTCACAGTAACTCAAGCCCATTTAATTATTCGGTAAATCTTAGCTATGCTGCTACTGGTGGATTAATCTGTTTATGCAGTTAGCTTCTATGCTGGGGCTGTGTAGCACTAATCCGTGAAAGGCCCACTGTTCCTTTTCATCCTGTGATCATTTGTCTCTCACTGTGCTGATGTCACATTTTAATGAATTTTTAGCAATCTGAGTAATGCCAGATAACCAGACTTGCAACTCCCTACAGCACAGCATGCTGTTTTCATTGCAGCACACATACACACAAAAAAATAAAAATCATATTTCCCCGTTCAGGTAGGAATTATATAAATTAGGAGGTGAACGTAAAATGGGATTCGAAGCACCAGGCCGCTCGATTTCATAAAATCTTTAATGACCATATAAATTAACCCTGGAAAGGCAAAAGGTCACAGACACACATTTGCATACACTCTTCTATTCACTTTTGATAAGCAGAGCTTTTATGCAGGGAACATGATACAATTAACCCTTCAGGAACCATACAAAATGCAGCTACCGACATTTTAAGTGTCAAGCATTAACTGAAAATTACACACTGCATAAAATTTTCATTGTAAATGCTATAGTGATTGAAAGGGGAAATAGTGGCCCTCTTCGCACCCCATGTTTTATTAATAACATTCTGACAGCCGAATGAAATATCCTCTGTCATATGTAGCAGCTGAGCACAAAAAAATTGCTGCCTATTGCCTTACTGCCAGCCATACACTGAAACCCTATGCCTAGGCAAACAGCCCCTCAGATCGATGTGGCAAACCTATCCGATTCTCAACTCTCTACAAAACCTTTTGTAAATCGGAAGAGAAAAACACAGCTGCAATTTTGGAAACCAACCTTCTCCCCCAGCCAAAAAAAAAAAATCCTGACCACAGATCAATGTGTTTTGCATTGACATGGAAATACAATAGGTTAGGACTAAGCATGTGTGTCCACTTTCTGAAACAATGCAGGGAGAAAGATGGTCCCTCTTTTTAAAATAATTTCATATTAAAAAAAATAAAAATTCCATGCGAATGGGAAGCCCACTCATGCTGTGTGAGCGCTCTCGTCCCACGCCGATAGCTAATCACACATGGCAGGGATCCCCGCGCAGCCGGAGCGCGGCTGGGTGGCGGGAGCGCCTCGGGATGCTGCGCGCCTCGGGATGCTGCGCGCCTCTGATCACGCCTGGCAAGGGCTGTGCCGGCGCTGGGCGCGCACACACCAGGCTCCTACCCAGGGTCGGGCCCCGTGGCCTCACGGAGCCGATGGCAATCCCTTTTTGACTCATCCTTGGGAGTGGACGCATTGCTTCTTTTACTAGATTTACTGGCCCAATCCCCCTGGGCTGGAAAATGAAGTGTCAAAGTGCTACTGAGTGTCCTTATCTTGAGGGGACATAAAATTGTAAGGGCTATCGTGGCACACATTAATAAAACATTGTGTGCGTGTCAGGCAAAGAGAAAGAAAATTATGAAGGTACTAAAAGAAAAGCTACAGTATCATCTGGGTCTCATCAGACAATTTTTGCAGGGTGCTCTCCTGTTTTTCTGGTATGTGTTTTAAGTGTGAGAGAAATTCCCAGACATGTTCTCCTATACATCATCGTGGTGTCTGACCTCAGCCTGACCCTGGCAACAGTTTGAGAAATCTGAATGTGAACAAAGACTCTGTGTCAGCAGCAGGGAGAGATTGCGGGATAGACTTTCCCCATCAACTTAATCGCAAACAGCAGTTCTGAGGCCATAACTTTACAGGGCTGCACCAAGCCACAAACACATAACCTTTAGAGGTGAAACTGCCCCTCGCTCCCCACCCCCCCTTCTGTGATTTTTCTCAGTCTTGTGGTGCTCCCTTTGATGTAGCAAGGCAATTAGCTGTAATGTTCAAGTACTGCAGACCTGTTTTATGGTTTGGAAGGTGAGAGCTGTTTATTACAGGTAGGCTCCTGGGGGCCATAAAGGCTTTGCAAATTTTTAATCATGCAAAAAACTAATCAAAATGTAACTTATACACACCATAAAAATTAATATCATTATTATGCATGGTATAAATTGCCTGCCTTGGCTTTCAATGGCACTCCCTTCTAGAAAATACATTTGGCATTCATTTCAGAAATATGTATGGCATTCACTTCAGAAGTAAATTTCATAGACAGAAATGATAATACAACTTCTCCTATTTTCCTTCAAAATTATGGAAAGGTTGTCTGAGACTCGCACTGTCACGACATATATCAAAGGGACACGATGGAAATAAAACAGCTCTAACTTAAAAGCAGTTAGCAAATTACAAAAAATGCTGAAGACCTTTTGTCAGAACAGATATTGAGGAAATGTAACTATCAAAGACATTACATTCCTATGCCAGAACGCGACAAATATTTTTTTTAGCAACACTTTTGTTCTTACTACATGCGCCAACCAACAAGAATACCATGCAGAAATAAAAATCGGATGGCCCCTACTCAATGACACAAAATATGAAGTATTATGTATGGACAAAACACAGTACGATTGTGCTACAGATTCCAGAATTAAGTTCCAACATTCTGTTTCAAATTTACAAGAGTCCAGCCTATATACATTTACAAATGTCAGCTTTGAAAATGAATAGAGCACCCAATTCAAATGCACTTTAATGGCTTTAATAACACTTACTATTGCAATATGATATTTTATTCACACCTGTTTTTATTTTGTCCAAATGTTGAAAATTTCTTTTGATGTTGGATGTCTTGAATTTAGCCATTATCAACCTTTTGCCTTACAATTGACTTAGAATTAAACATAAAAATTAGGTTAGCAGCATTCTGCACTAAAACTGTGAAATAAGGAAAAATGAAAAATTCTTGTGTCAGAGGTAACATTAATCAGTTGATATTGTATATTCCATATTTTATGTTGCATACTTTAGTATTTTAATCTACACACAGGTCTAATTCTGTACTGATTTATGAAAAAAGACCCTTGTGATTTTCCTCAGTCCAATGAAGTCAAGATGTGTGAAGATTTCAATTGCAAAATCCAGGCCTCGGCCAAAGCTGATTAGCAGGTACCAGCAAAAAAATTAGATAAATATTCATACATATGTTAGGAGATGACTTATGGAGGTTTGATTTAAGGAACAGATACATACACCACAAACAAGGGAGGGTATGCAGGAAAGTGTAAACTTTTTAAAATGAAATAATTATTAGTAAAACAAGATCAGGATGAGTAGAAACAATCTTCTCACCTTTAATTTAAATGCATTGTGATAATCACAGGGGCAATCGCCTTTCCCTGTGTTTTATCAGAGAAGTTTCCCTACTGATAAGCAGCACTGGGAGTCTGTCTTCTAGTCTGTTTAAAAAAGCATATTGTTTTCAGGGGTTGATTTTGGTTCCTTTGGGGTTTTGTACATCATTGATATATAAATTAACAGCCAGTAGTTCCTGTTTTGGTCCTGGATTATTTTGTTGTTGTTGTTGTTGGTATCCCTTTTGCCCTCTACAAATTGCAAGTAATTTCCTAAATAAGGATGATCTACTGGTTGTGGGTGAGTAATTGTGGTTATGAGAGAGAAAACAAGATTAAGCAAGTGTTTGTGGCTGAGGGCCGGATGGATGGGGAACAAATAAATCAATCGACTGAAGTAGTAAGCAAATAAATATGAAATGAGAGAGAGATTTAAAAAAATAATTGTGTTTTTTTTTACTTAATATATTCAATAAGTAGCTGAATCTAAGGTACCCATAAGTGTTCAGCACAGGTGTATCCTAGGTTCAACCAGTAGAGTGAATAGCTTATTAACCATCCAGATAAGAAGGTAACCACTAGTAAAGGATAATAGTAGGGTTTAGATTGGAGGGATGGACAGACAACAGATAATGGAGGAAAAGGAGAAACAATGGAAAACAAAGAAAAACCCACAGACTACGCAAAAGAAGTAAAAGTTAAGTAAAAGCAGACCTTGTGGACTGCCTTCTGGGCTATCCTAGTTATACTACTTTGCTGATAAACTCTTCCTGACTCCTGCATTGTCATTTATTCACCCAAATATTCCAGAAAGTATTTGTTCTATATTCTGGCTGGCCTTGCAGAGGATGACTGAGGAATGGGATGCCTCACTCATTCAGGATCTTGACTGCATCCTCTAGTGGTCATATTTCATCTTCAAACAGGATTTCTAATTTCTCCTTTAGGGACTCGGGGTGAATAAAGGCACCAACCCGTTAATAACTGTTTGTAATCACTGTGTTATATTCAGAACTAGAGCTCTTAGAAAGCTGAACTTCCCACAAACAAGCCTATAATTAAGTGATGATCATCATATTGACCAGAAAGTGCTAACTGGCAGTTATTATCAAATTGTATCATTTTGTTTTGTGGTGCATCATTTGAATTTTTATGGCAGCCTAATGCTTCTCACTGAAATGTATCAGTGTGCCAGGGGAGGCCGACTGCAAAGCTGGCTGGACAGAGTGTGCTGTGGTGAGTCCTTCCCAAAGAGTGTCACAAATCACACCCACTTTATCCACCCACTCCACCCAGCAGCCTGTACTCCCCACTTGCCACACTCAGCCTCACCCCTCTGGCTGATGGAGGGAGGCAGCTCTCATCTACCCTACTTGGTTTTACTTCTTAGCTCTGGAAGGCAGAAAACATTCACCATCACCAGCTAATCTGCCCAGCACTTCATTATTTCCTAATCTAGTTTACTGTATTTCTTTAAATTATTTTTTAAACTGCAGTCTACTTCCAGCTGCTGGAAAAGGAATGTTCTCCCCAGAAGTTTGGAGGGGTGGGGTGTCCTTTCCACTCCGTTGCTGTGCAAGCTCTCCCTCCCTCTCGTTGCTGCCTGGGATTGTCTGCTTTCTAGTCTCATTCCCGTAGTCTCAGAGCAAATCACGAAAAGAAGAATGTTTTACTCTGATAATAGTGCAAATGTGGAAAAGAATTGTTGGTAAGCTTATGCTGAGCCATACTGATTTATCAGAAAATAGGAAAATTTGTGGTTTGTATTTTTGTTGTTTTATTTCTACATTAATATTTTATCAAATATTTTGCAAGGAGCAAAAGAAGCATATGCTGACAAAACCATTAACAGAGAATGTCAGCTATTCAGAATGAAACTCAGAAATGCTTTCCAGATGTGATTGGAGATGTACAGTTAATCATTTATTATGCAGAAAGGGATACTTTTCTTACTTGGCCATCTCTAGAAAGGCATTGGAGCATGAAACTATATTGAGAATAGTCTAACTTTTCCAACTGATCATTACTTTTCTTTTGGCTGCCATTATGGGTCATAGAAAATACTGTTTCCCCCATCAGCATAAAGCATGAAGAGCACTACCATTGTCTGACTTGAAGACTAATACATTTCCATCAAGGTGATGTAGAAAAGAAAATTAAACCTCATTGTTAATTCTTATTCAACATGCTGGATATAGCCTGCCTAATTTCAGGTATTGCTCTAAGTTTATTCTCTGTGGAGGGAGACACAGATAACTTAAGGGCACAATTCTGACTTTACATAGGTGAATTGCTAATTGCTTCCTGATTGTAGAAGGATTTTAAAATGAAGTTTAGTGTTTGGAATGAAGACTTTTCACCTGGGCACTGCTGCTAAACACTGGAAGTTAGGTGGGTGAACCTAAGCCTGACCTAAAGCTCAGAAAGTCAAGGAGGGTTTCTCATAACATTCACCAGGGTCCTGGATGTTCATTTCAAGCCAGTGGATAAAAAAAGCAAAATAATGGATCTTCACAGTTTCATTCATTTTACTTTACTTTTTCTATTTTGTTTTTTCAATATGTGTGTTCAATGTCCCTTCAGACACAAACACTTCTACCGTCTCTAATTTCTTGCATTTTTTCCTACCTAATCTGCGTTTTCAACATACCATGTAAGTGGTGAGTCTCCCATGCACAGTTTCTAGAAAAATCCTTTCTGAGTTTATTTACAAAGAAATCACAATGTTAATTAAGAACTCATTTAAAATGTCATTTAAATGATGTATTTTATTAGTGACTCAGTTTGGAGATGTCTCTCTGAAAAACACTGTAAAATCCTTTTTATTTACCTTGCAGACTTATTCACCTCTTTTTGGCTCGCTAACAGTATGTCTCTGAAATTATCTGTAAAGAATTCTGTTAGTGCATATATTTCTTCTTTGTCTTTTGAGAATACTAGAGTAAAAGAATTTATTTTCTTTGCCATCTCCTGATCATTTTGGAATGACTATTCTCTGGTGGTCTAGCAGACCTAATGACTCCTGCAGGCTTTCTATTTCTGAGATACTTAAACAATTCCTGTTTAGCTTTTCTAGGTACCTCCACATATTTTGTCCTCACAGCCAATCTCTACATTCAGTTTTATTAATATCACTTTGGTTGTATTTCCACTTTTAAGGATACTTTTTCTGACCTGAATAAATTCTTGTACTATGTCTTGGAAGGTAGCTAACTACAGCCCTCTCATTTAAACATTCCTCTATCTTGATGCTACACGTAACAGAACAAAGTAGGTGATACATTTATACAGAAAAACATTTTTCCTGAACAAAAACTTTCTGAATTTTTAAAAAATAATCTTTACAGAATTATTAATTGGAGGATTGAAGTGAGGGGGGTGTTGGTTTGTTTGTTTTCTACTATTACCTGACAAGTAGTTATATAGCAATCCATGGATTTGTTTTTTTTTACAAGCCTACTTGCTGCAAATATTACTTTAAATTCAGCTTCTTTAACATATATGTACATGAAGTGGCTCTTGTTTTTGGTTGGGGTTTTTTTTCAGAAAGACAACACAGGTGCTATTTCAGCTTTTCCTCCAACCCAGATCACAATGTGGGAGTGATTTGTGAGAATCTTCACCAAGACATCCACTGAAAATTACTCCAAAAAATCTTCTGTAAAAACTGGATTTCCTGGCTCAGCTGGAGCTGTACTATTAAAAATATAGTGTACTAACACATGGTCAAACTCCTCTGACAGGAGGAAAAGATAAAAGTCTGCTCATCAAAACCAGTAAAAGTAGTAAAAAACAGCAGTACATTCCTGCTTTCTTGATGTCTCTTAGCCTCTTTTGTTACTGTCTTTCCTTGCTTTCTCAAAATTCAGACAACAAACTTTCATGTAATAACATGACTATTATGAAGTTTTGTAGAATGTTCCAGTATTACAGCATTTTTGTGTGCTTGAGATGCATAGCCATAACATCACAAATCTCTATCCCCTTTCCACAGTAGCAGGATACTTTCAATTCCAGTACTTCAGTGCCTCAATACCTCAACCTGATCTTTTCTTGCTGCATTTTGAGGTCAGGAGTTACACTATACTATTGATTAATACGAGTCCACTGCCAAGTTTGTTGGAGACACTTTGATAGCATACTCTGAAGATGAGCAGTTATCACTTGGTTCTCAGCACAATGATGCGTGACTCACGAATACTGAAATAGAGGAGATGGCAGACATAGATTTTCTGAATTCAAAAATGCTGATTATACCCAGGGGTTCTCCCAGGACCAAGTCAAGCATTTCAGGTCACCCAGTCTTGCTGTAAAGCTACCTGTATCAGAGCAACAGAAGGGCATGATTTGCCTTAGTTTGTATCCACTTTACTTTTTACTGAACCAGCAGAACATAATGGATAATGTCTTCCATCTTTCCTTTCTTCTTTCCTTCAGTTAAGTTTTTCAATTCTCATTGTCCTGTGTACTGCACTACTCTTACCTTTCCTAAATGTTGATCTAATTTGAATGTTCTTTCTTCCACACACGGCACATGCCAATTTTCGTTGTCAACAATATAATTCTACCTTCCTGGAAGCAGAGGACATCCCTTGCCTATGGACTCCTCACTCACAACTGCCTAATGAGTACAAATCTTCAGTGCCAATCTAGCTAAAGTCCTGAAATGCCTTGAGAGGTGGCTCTGTTGATACCACTGAAAATACCTCAGAGAAAGCTTCTGAACAAGACCTGAACTTAACATTTGTTTTTAATGTCTTTAGAAAAGTAGATAGAAGGACCCATTTGCAAGTGGAATCCAGACTTCCCAGTATACATATGCCTTTTCATTTGCTTATAGCTTCAAAAAATTTTAAGTGTTTGAGCTGAAATCTGCTGTGCTGAATCCCTGTTGCAGGCTGGATAGCATGTGTTTTTTAAAATTTATTTAATTTCAGCCAAACTGATTAATCTACTTCTAAGAATAGGATTAGGACAAATACATACATTTTGGAAATCTTTAATGTTCCAGTGATTTTAATCTGGAACCCAAAATCTGGCAGACAGGATGATGTCTGGCATGTGGTACATTGGATTAAACTGTCCAAATTCAGCCAAGCAATATATCTTTTAAAAATTCTACTTACCCATGCTCAGAAAAGCTCCCTGCTCTGAAGAGCTGACATTCTGCTAGGAATCTGTAATCACTGAAGACACTCACACCCCCCACAGTGCTGAGAGCTCACCAAAGTGCACAGGCAGTCACATCCCACTGAGCTTCCACAAACCTCTTCACCCAGTTCCTGTGTGTACTAACCAATGCACATTCCCTCCTCAAACAGGGACTACTACTTAAATAGGTCTTCTAAAATCCAAATTCTCCTGGCAGCTTCCCTGCACAACTAGACTGAAACCACACTGTCCTTACTATGGTAAACTCAATCTTTCCATTACTATTATTATTATTATTATTATTATTAATCATTGTAGTGGGGGCTGGCAGCTCTAGGAGAGCAAACGCAGCATGTTCTCCCTAGGAACAGAGGTTCATAGGTGCTTACAGGTTGGCAGGAGCAAAATTTGCATGGAAGGGAGGTTCTGGGGTCAGAAAAAGAACTGGGAAAAAGTAAGCAGAATATGGTCTGAGGAAAAGAACATGAAAGACCAGGAGATGGGGAAGGTAGGAGAAACTGAGGTGAAAATTAGGTTCAAATGAAAAAGAGATAGAAGGCTAGAGAGTAGGACTATAATCAGCCACACACCAAACTATAGCACCAAACTGGACTGCAGGAAATAGACCTGGCTGGGACCAAAAGTAAAAAAAAATGCACAGAGAAAATAATAGGTAAAGACAATGATTATTAGGCAGTGAGATTAGAAACTTAATTTAGAAAAATACGGTGTCCCCCACAGCCCAATATTAGATCCCTGATTTTTTGTTGTTATAAATCATTTTCTTGCTTATTGCACTACCTTTGACCAGTGTTTATACATAGAGAAGACAAAAACATTCTGCTACTCTCAGCTGCTGTGCTAGCTTTAGTAAGGGGGTCTGTGTAGCAAATTCAAACTCAGTGATGTTTCATGTGACCTTTAGTAGAGTACTTCATGGTCAATTATTTTTTCCCAGTTTAAATCTTAATATCTATGGGGCCGTAGATGCAAATCCTACCCTCCCCCTTATGTTTTTAGAGCTATTAATAATATCACAGAAGTAAAATACCTTAATATTTTAAAAAATATTCTTCCCTTCTGACACAATATTCAATATCTTGATTGTTTGCCTTATGCAAAACTTCTTGCCTCATTCACTGCACAAAACTATTGATACTTATTTAGTGAAAAGCTTTTTACCTTACGGTTTAACATGAAGCCACATGTTCTACTTACTACATCTCTTCAACTTATTCTGAAAGTCAAATTATTCTTTTCATTATTGACTTCTTATTGCTGCACAAACATTAATGAATTTATCTTCATTATCTCCTAAGAGATGAGTAGGCAATTCTGCAATTTCAGAAAGGGAAGTTATACAGAAATAGAGGTTAAAAAAATCTAACTTGGAGAACCCAGTTCGATACAGATGGGACCCAATTTTTTCAAAGTACATAGCACTATATAGCACTTAATATGCTCAAAGCACAGCACTGATTGCTTTCATTTGCAGCTCTGTGTGTTCAGCACTTATTTAACACTATCGTAGAGCCTCCAATCAAGCACTTAGAAAATGAAGGCCACACAGTTAGTGAACTCCTATGAAAAGGCTGGGTAAGGTGACCTGCTTAGGGGGAAAAAAAAAAAGAACTATCCAGCAGAAACAGATATGGAAGCAAGTTTTTCATTGTCCTAAATATACCACATTATTTTTCTTCATACTCTATGCACAAGGATTGTCCTGCACTAAGTAGGCTAAAGTTTACAGGGATGATGTGAATAATAGCATAACATTTTACTGATTTACTTTACTATACTAGATCCAACCTTGCCAATTTAGGAGTAGTATTAAGACATAGGACTTATGAATTTAGGAATAACACAGGGACTATAGTTGACAAATATCACAGTGAGGTTGATATCTGTTCTAATACGGATGAAATGTAATAATGTTGAGTTGGCAAAAAGTGTTTTCAGACACAATAATCAACTCATATATGTCGTAATTACAAAAAATACTGTAGCTTTTCTTATGATGGAAAGAGACCAGGAAAGATGAGACACAATTACAACTGGGGAGATGTGCTACATTTGTGAAAATTATTGTTTTCTTTTTGAAACAAGATGTTTTGATCACTTCAGCATAAATTAGTTCCACAGTTATCACTAAGATGAAAAATAGAAAAAAATTAGATATGGACTTTTAAAAGCATTGGCATCGATATTCTTTGGTTGAGTAAAGGTATTCACAGGAGTTGAAATCTTCAGAGGTCATACTGCAGAAAAATGGGCTTAAGTGAACACACCACATTGGATTTCCAGAAGTGCTCAGTGTTAATCTTAGCACCCATGGGCTGAAAGCTGAGCAGTTTTGAGAATCTCCACAGTCTCAGAGGAATTAGCAAAACACCACACATTAGGCTCAGAGGATTTTTACCAATGCAAAATAGATGGTCAACACCTGGACTTTAAGCAGATTTTATAGTCCTCATAAAACATATCCTCCATACACACCAACCTACAAATATATTGAGAAAGTTTCACTCATTTCAAATCATGTGTGCACAAAGCCATGTGTGCTGGGCTTTGAGGTCTGGGGATTATTATAGCCACTCGTTTATAGCAGTATTTCACTTGAAAAGTGGAACATGATGTGAAGCAAGCAGCACATAACTTCCAAAACCAGGAGAAAAAAAAAACCAAAACCCTATGAAGTTTCTTATTATAAGAGCAAGATTAATTTAGGCACCTTCATAAAAAAATAAAATAAATTCTGCTGCTTACTGTATACTTAATCCATGCATCTTTAAAGACTTCTATTTTTAGTCTCATACAGCATCTGAGCATAGAATGTTGAGATATTTTTTAGATATGGGTAAAAGAGCTTGAGTTTGGTTTCTACATCTTCTATTGATCTTTTTTAACAAAAAAGAATCTGTGAAAATTAAACAAGTGGATTTTAGGCACAGTCCTATCTTTATGTTGCTGACAGAGAGTCAGATTTGCTGATCTGGAGACATTTTTGAGCCACACACATGAAAGACACCAAATGCTTGCATCTGACAAGCATTTCAGATAACTGTGTGAAAATGAAAGATGAAGCAACTTCTGGAGGGGCCACAATTTTCTGTCCAAACATCCCTTTTTTTGAGATACACTCCCTTTACTATCCCCAAGAAGCTGGGGCAGATATTCTTTTTCTCTCCAATAGGTACAACCTATTCATTTGCCACTCATGGGACTTTTTAAAATGGATTGTGTGGTTAAAAAGCAGTGCTCCAGTTCAATGCACTGCAGGAACTGCATTCAAGATTTTGCTTGCCTGTTTTATTTGCAACAGTCTCTATTCCAAAAGCACAGGTAGGGCAAGGAAGAGGGGCTTTCTCCTCAGAATTTGTTGTGGAGATGAAATGGGGCATCATCAATTTCATATGAACACTATTTGTGCAGGAACTTGTCATTATTCTGTCATTTACATTTATCCAGATGCTTTGTGAAAGCTTCCCCATCTGGTGAGCACAGCACACTTGACATAGTCAAGACCAGCGCAGACAAACATACTTGTTATACTCTCAAATGAGGAGGAAACAGGAAGAGACTCTTCATCCAAGGCTTTTTGGAGTTGGTATCTATTTTGAACTGCATGAGACAATGAGGTGGCATTCCTCACTCATTCCCCCATGTGCAGCATACAATTTGACAGACTAACAAAAGCCATGTTTCAGCTGATGGCTAAGAGGGATCACATGCATGTTTTTGTATCTTCAGAGAATGTCAGCCTGGCAGGATGCTAAGCTCAAATGGATTGCATGACTTGTGCCCATTTCAAAATCTATGCATAAAAGTACTGCAGGCTGCTTTTGCAGACCATCTCACAAAGTTAATACAAAGCTGAACATCATCAAAAAGAGAAAATATTTTCCTCAAATATATACATATATTTACAGAGAAAGAAGAATCAATTGACAAGCTGACTTCAACAGAAACCGAGAACACAAGGACTCAGAAGTGCACAACTTTAAATTTGCTCCTAACTAGGGGAGCTAGATAATTCAACATGAAAAAAGAAACAAAACTAAGCTGAACTCTTACATTTTGTGGGGTGTACATTCATTTACATGTGTGACAGGGTTAAGTAAAACTATTTTACACTTCTCAAATAAGGAAATTCAGGTATCAGTGTAACAAAAATAATTTTTACCTTTATTTCACTAAGACATTTAAAGTCAACTTTAAAAATAGAAAGAAAACACTACTTCATCAGGATTTTTTGAGCTATGACAAGCCCATGCATCCTGCATTTCCAAATAAAATAGAAACAGTGTTGGTTAGAAGGTCTATCTGGGGACATGAAATGTATGTCAGCTCTTTCTGAAAAATCAGGTACCGTATCCTTACAAGAAACAAGCTGAAAATGGAATCTGATTCAACTAGATCTTCTTCCTCACAAATTAATCATTGAAAATCATATAAGAAATATCACTTGAGACCACCATAAATTCAGCATAACTAAGTTTGAACTCAACCCTTAGCTCCTAATAGGGAAAAAAAATCAAAGGTGAAAACAAAATTGCTAAATACTTCAAAGGCAACATGCAGGCTCAGCAGCTTTCAATGAATTTGTTCCAGAAGCCGTTGCTGATCAAACTTTAGAGAAGACATATTTCATGTGTGTCCCTTAGTTCTAAATAGAAAAGTTCTCAGTCTTACTGCTGTCATTCATTCCCTCGTAGCCAAAAAATGAACTGCTTCTGGAAGCCAAGACCTACTGCTTAGCCCCTAGACAGCAAAGGCAAGTAGGGTGCTTTTGTGGGCTGTTATAGGTGTACATTACTGCTGGCAACAGGAAAGAAATGTCTTGTTTCAGGAATGTATGAAGAGTGGTCAACTTTTGGAACTGTTATGGAAAGGCTCCTGATAGGTGCTATACTCGCAATCTCAGCTTAAGAGCTACGCAAGAACATGAGCTTCATAACAAAGTTCAATAAAATAATGTCATAGTTCTGGGGAAATAAAGAAGAAGAAGAAACAATTTTAAAAACACCAGCACCATTATATAAGGCCTAAGCAAATAGAAAGCCTAAAATTCAACCCCAAATATGTTATAATCAGCTCACAATTATCCAGAGTACAAGGGTGGGGTTACTTAAAGCAAAACCATACGAAAACTACACTAAAAGAGCACATTGAGTGCATTCACTTTTGAAGCAATTCTCTTACTTCTACTTGTAAACAGCAACCTATGGAATGAAGAAATGGTGTTAAATTGCAGTGAGCACAGCAGACCTGATAGAGCAATATTTATTTTGTGTCACATGTTCTGTAACTATGGGCTGCAGCCAGTGGTGTGGCAGCAGATGGCTCTGGTTGAACCATAATCCAGGTAATCAATTCACTGATAGTTCAAATCTGACTTCTTTATAAATATCAGCAATTTTAATGCCCTAGTATGGCTGTTGAATTATGGAATTGAAAACACTTCAAGCCATCAAAAAAAACCAAGTTACTCTCCAAAAACCTTCCCCCAATTAAATTCCCTTGGCTGTAACTTAGAATAACTGTAAGCCTTGTAAAACCCCTTTTACTGAATGTCTCCACCTATGGTTTTGCCCTCCAGCTACAAGCATATGAAAGAAAAAGCTGAGAAATGAAGAAGTTGTGAAATTTGATAATTGGGTTAATGATAATAATAAAAATAAACCTTTGAACAATTGAGGACAAAAACATCTTTTATTGGGAAGATGTTTTCTTCCTCAGATGAATTATAGATCAACTCTGTGGAAAACACTGTTTGATAATTATTCTAGGGCTGCTATGATTAAGAAAACAGTACACAGCCTGTTCCATTTTAAAGAGTCCCCACCCTTGCTTAGGCAGAAATGCAGTTACAATAATTTTATGGTACATAAAATGAAAACAGTTGGCCTACCAAGTAACAGCAAATCTGCATATACAGCTTTATAGATGTACAGGATCATTTAAACCCTGCTGTTTCATTTGAATTGTGTTGAATCTTTTTTTATCGTTTCTTCAGCTAACCTAATTTTCCTAAACCTCTTATTTAATATTCCTCCTACTGTTTGTTTATTTCTCACTGAAAGAGCACAATAGCAACAGAAATGTTAATTTCATATAAATAAAGGCTAGAACTGGTGCTACATCTTCCAAGAAGTGTGAACTTTCCACTATCTCTTTCGATTACAGCACTTCACGACTTTTCTTTGTTAGGGGAGAATCTAATACGACAAATAATCAGTCATGAAGAATGAAGCAGAACTCTGCTAGTGACTGCTGGGCCCAAATGATGCATTGTACAAGGAAGAAGACAATACAGTAATGCTTTGTAACAGAGGACACCAAAATAACAAGAAGCACACAACACAAGTTCTAAACTATTATAATGAACTCTGGGACTAAAGATCAGATCTTAGGCTTTGATAAAGTTGTTTTCAGCAGCACACAGATACCTAAAAGATGGTTTGAATGGCTGGGAGGAAAGCTCTGAAATGAAAAGGATGCCCAGTGGCACAGAGCCAATGTAGTTGGTTCATTCAAAGTGGACATTACCAATTCCTATGTGTAGAATAAGGTATTCCAAACAGCCTTAAACTGACCTAAATCACACCAGTTTCAAAAACTTTTTGGGAATGTCTGGAATTTACCGCAGTTAACGCCCTCATTTTTAAAGGCAGAGTCACACTGGGACATTGGTGCAATTCTGGAGACAAGTACATTTCTCAACACTCATGATAAAATAAAATTTTGAAGTTCTCCAAGAGCTGGAAATAGAATAAAGCTTGGTTTGCTATCTACATTTTGAAAATGAGAAAGCAGATCAGACTTTCTTCCAGAATGGAGCTATTAAATCTATTACAGAGGAAGCAAAGTGAAGTTTATAAGAATCTTACCCTCTGAGAATTTCAATGGGTAAAAGCTGTGGAAATTTCACTTTATTGCCACTGTTCCGCCTACCACATGGGAGCACTTGTAATATTGATTAAATTGGACATGGACAGCAGAAAAGTATGTAACATTTAACACAGTCTACAAATGCAAGTAAACAAAACCAGAAATTCCATTTGTTATTTTAGAGTCTAGAAAAATAAGATGGGATTCACCTTCAATGCCACAGGAAAATGGTAGTGCCTGCGTTTGTGTCAGCTTTTGGAGAAACTGCCATACCTAATGCTTAGTGTCCAGAAACACGACCTTATACCCAAAGCCAGATCACTGTCTTGGAAGCCAGTTGGGAACTTGGACCCTGTCTCCTGACCTGGGCCAGACATCAATAATTCTATCATTGCACTCATATTTATGGTTTTGTGCTTCAATATTTAGACCTCAAGAAGTTTCATGTGTGATACCTCCCAAACTGAAACTGGTTGAAAGCCAGGTGGATTTCATTCCTTTAATAGATGTTTTTGGCTCCTGGGGGCAATGGGGATTTTTTTGTCCTTGGGGTGCTTTATTCAGATATCTTGCTTCAGAATATGTGGAGTAAAATTTATGTTGCAGGAAGATGCCATCTTTCGTAGCTGACTATTTGCATTAAAAAAGCTATGACCAACTTTCTGGGGAAATCTTTCCCTTTCTCTTTGCTGAGCAAAGGCTTAATTTTTTTTTTTGCCTATTCTCAAGTGTCTTTTCAATCACATGAAGGGGATCCCATTTAATTTTTTTTTAATAAAAGTGACTATATTAAGGACGCTCATGCTTTTCACAATATCCATGAATTGATATACTGCTGTTTTGATCGAGACATATTAACTCATTTTCAGAGATCCTTTTTTTCAAAGGCTTTATTCAAAGACTCTTCTAATTCTAGCTTGCCTTAAAATTAATCAATGTGGTGATTCTCTCTGCCATAGCTTATCATTATGTAAGAAACCTAATATTTTCCAAAAAAAGGGTAATGGCTCTTAGTCTATTAATGGTCTTTAGATTATTTTCTATATCACAATTGCTATGCCACTTCTGCAAATGTGCCTAGATTAGCACCACCCACCCTTGGATTCACTCTCTCTTATGAAGTGCTTGACACTTGCACTGCTTTCTCAAGTCTGTTTCTTTAGACCAGTGAATTGGGAGGTGGACCTCTCCAATAATTTTGTATGTCTTGCAAATTACAAGCTTAAACAAAATAATTTTACACATTCTAAACAAAATGAAAATCCCATATTGCCCACATTGCATTGTTTTTCAGATATCAGATCTGTCATGATAGTATTTGAGCTCTATTATCTTTTTGTGTTTTTTAATTAAAACACTCTAACAGTATAGAGTTGTCAGCAAATATATCTAGAGGACTTCAGAGATTCTGTGAAAATAATTTGGAAATCATTATTGGAAACCAAATGATTAAAAACAGCACAACACGTACATCTCCTAATGGCTAATAATATGATAGAAAACCACTATTTGATCGTCTCTATTTGTATCTATAACACATTTATTTCACTAGAATCTTAAGGAAATCTAAACATCAGCTTCAATTATTGTTACTTAACCAGCTCAATGAAATAAGGGAAAAGGGACCAACAGAAGAACATTTTAGGTTTTGAAGCTTCCAGGATAAAATTATTTGATTTACAGCTACACCTAATATAGCTGAGTAACACAAACACTAATATCCTGTTTCTTACCCTGGATAGCAAATCTTGTACTTCTTAAATCTAGCTCATCTTGAACTAATGCCACTTTATAAAAAGAAGAGGAAGGCTTATAAAATATTATTCAGAAATCTCTGAAAACAGTAAATACCAGCCTTTTATTACAGCTCTGGAACAAAGTCAAAATTCTGCTAAGTTCCCAGTGCAGAGCACAACTAACTGGAAGTCTGGATGTTTCATAAATGAGTTTCATCAAAGGTATCACACACTGAGATTCCAGGCCCATGTGTCATACCCTGAAACATCTGCCACAGAACATAACATTCTTAATAAATGAGATAAATAAAAGTGTGCACTTAATGAAGTAATCCTGACAATATATCTGTTCATCCACACAGACGAAAACCTGTTTATGAGTTTGCTTGGTAGGAAAGGAAATTTCTAAGGGAGATTTCTCAGTTCTGTTGAAATACACCTGGAGTATTTCTATGAAAAGTCAACACGAGTTCAGCAGTGTGGAAATATATATACACCACAAAGATTTTGATAAAAAGAAGTTGTGCAATCCTTCGCATCTCCTTATACATAACAGTAAAAAAGAAAAGGCATTCCATTTTTTCATATTTAATAACACCTTGAAAAAAAGCCACACATACTTTAGAGTTATGTAATATATTTCCATGTTTTAGTGGAAGGGAAGGTAACTACTTAGAAAATGTAGGTTTGCATTTTTATGCTAAATTAATGCTAATTATATTGCCACTTATACCACATTCACATCCCACTCTTGCAAATTGCTACAAACAATTAAGAGCAAAAATCCATTCAAGTTAACAAAATGACAAGCCTTCTGCTACTTCAGAGTATTTTTAGGCATGGTATGTTCTTAGCCTGAGTTGGTTTTCAGCTGTTCCTGTAATTCACAACTCCTCAAAATAACCCCATAACTCTCTCTCTCTCTCTTACTTTTTTCCTTTTTTTTTTTTTTTTTTTTTACACAGTTTAATCAGGATGGGGATCTGAACTGTGAGTTTATCCAAACCAATCTCTTTTCAGTGCTTGGGGTTTCTGCTGTGCCAAACCACTTCTGGTGTTTCAAGCAAGGCAATGACAGCATACCTTCTTGTTATTATTTATGCATGGAAGGCCAAACCAAATGCTTGGGTGGGTCGCTGAAGACATGAAGTATGTAGTTTTTTCCATCCACAGGACCCCATTTACATTTAAATGAACTTGCTCCTTGTGAAAGATTGGCTCCAGCAGAGAATACCACATGACCACAGACATTGAAATTAAATCACAATCACAAGGATAGAAGCCACCAACATACTGCTAAAATCAACCTACAACACATATCTGCATAGCCTTAAATATGTCAGTAATAAAAAGAAAATGTTCCATTTAATTTTATAAGATGCATCCCACTATATTTTTTTAATCCATGTGCATAATAAAGCACTGCTGCTGAAAGCAAGAGTCAAAAAAGTAAAACACAAAGCTACCTCTGCCATGGCTGGATTTCTCATAAGCAATAGGAAAATTGTCATGTGCAGCTCCAGGCTTTAAATGGATGATTTCTCATGGCTGATGCTGGAGTGGCACTGACTTGACAAATGTGGGAAAGTCCTCAGCTGTGAGATGGGGGCTTAGGTTGTGGGCTCTTGGTCAATTGAAAGGTTGCATTAAATGTAAATTATAGGACTGTTACTTAGATATATACCCTTCTCAACCAGGTGAAAGGCAAACAGCGCCCTGCACTAATTCACAGATGAACTGGTGATAGGCTTGCTGAATAAGGGAAGCAGGCAGGCAGCAGGCAATTATAATTCTCATCTTTGAAGGAAGGAAGGAAAGGTATTTTTATATAAAACCATATTAAATTTTGTTTTTTAAGTGCCACTACGTATTTCTCTTTTCAATTTATATGGAAAAGTATTAGGCAAAAATCTACAGCAGAACTGGCAGTAAATATCACAGAAACAATTGCTCTTTTATTAAATATTTATTGAAAAAAATTCCTGTGCTTTCTCATTTTTCTTCTTCTGCTTCCAATATTTATTTACCGCTGATTATTAACATCTGCCAGTGTAACAGTTTCATCTGTACAGAAGCCGAAGGGTAAAAAAGTCACAGACCCCCTCTAACATGACCTGTAGTTAGACACAAAACAGTTTTCCCAGTCACCGCTTGGCTTCCTGTCTGTGACCTCTGAAAAGCATTGGAGGCCAGGGTTAATGGCCTTTCCAATCTCTGTGATAAGAATTCATTTTGTTCTATTACCAGCAGTTATCTCAGGAGCCTGCTGCATCACTTCAGCAGGGTTCAATCAATGAGAGGACCTAATGAAGTAACCAGCTGTAGCTCTATTTCCCTGGTCAACTCTATCAGACAAATAAGATCTATCAGTCACATCTTAAGGCCAGTCCTAGAAACAGCATCCTCACATGCTGAACCCATATGCATATGAACCAATGATACCTGGTTCTTTCTGTTTAATCTTCCTTTTGAAAATGGCTTTTCTAACAGAAAATGGAGCGAAATGGGTTTGAAATGTTGCATTAAGAGGACAATAATGCTGGATTAAGAAATGGTGGATTTTCAGAACAGCAGGAAGCATTTGTATTAATAGCAAAAATAGACTGAATTATATTGCAGATTTCCCCCCCCCAAGCAACCCCTATTCTCCTTAGACAATACTCTTTAAAAAAAAATTGTTTATTATTTTATGCCTTAAATTACTATGTGCCATAAAGTTTTAATTATGGGACTTAATTTTTAGTTTGTCACTTAGGAAACACTATTATGGTAATACTCTTCAGTTAGATGTCAGTCAAAATAATTGTTAGTCAGTTTTATTTTATGTTTAAGTCAGATCACTGAAAATATAAATGTTAATTTTGACAAATTGTATATATATGTAATTTTTTGATTTGTTATAATTAACTTTTTGCTCTCGTACTTAAAAAATGGCTTAATTATATAGAAGTACAAACCTTCTTTAAAAGGCACTGGATTGGAAAACTGAAAAATAAGGAAAATAATAATAAAGGCCAACTTCAGGACTTCAGAGTACATCAAAGAACGACTTTGTAATTAATTAGAGGGTACAGAAGAAAAATTCAATTCATATTCCTTGTACCAAAGTGTCCAGTCTGGCTTCATCACTAGGTATGACAAAGTAAATTGTACCAGGCCACTACAGGCAAATTACTGAAAGGGTTCTGGGAAGGCATCTTAGAAGAGTGTCATTTTTGCTGAAATGTTGAAAGCCACATGTAGCTAGGTTTATTTTATTAGGTTAATCTCAGTGAATCTCATGAAATGAAATTTGTATCCTTTTAACTCAACTGTGTGCTTTGTCAAATTGAGATAAAATAGTCTTGCTATGTGCTGCTGAGGAGAGAGACCATATCCATGAAATAAAGCTAAAAGTCATTACTATTCAACATGCATACGCAAAGTGTACATAAATGTCTATATAATTAAAAGCTAGGTATCATTTTGCATACAGTAATACATCTGATGGATTATGACACACAAATTCCAGTGAACATGTGCTTCATATAAGAGCTTATCTCTCTTTTCCCTATGTGCAAAACAAGGGCATTCTTCTTTTGCAGTCTGCCTGCACTAGTAAAACAATATGAATATTACTTGCAGAATCAAAGGAAATCCAAGAACTCTTCCTTTTTAATTTTAAACCACCTTATTGAAAAAGAAGAGGAAGAATGCGCTTTAGTCGTGCAGTTTGGTATTTAAGGAAATCACATTTCTGCCATAAAGACCTGGGTACATTTGAAAAGGATTCAAATATCTATGCTACATATGTAAACAGATAAGATTATGCCTAGCAGGCATTTTGGGAACATCTGTCAATTTTTTATGGAATGCACTGATTGTGGGCTATTGATTGCATTTAAACAAAGTTGTTTCAAAAAAAAAAAAAATCAGCTAACAATTCGTGTAGAAAGGACTGATCAATATTTAAATGACTCTCTTTATTGATTTAAAATTAACTTTCAATTAAGAGATCCATTGGACTCTTAACTGCGACACTTATCCATTCAAGAGAAAATAAAGGTACATTTATCGATACACTTAAACAGCAGTGGCTGGTTTCCTATTGATTCAGTCATTTGCGCTGGGATTCGTTAGCGTCATCTGACTTTAACTCGCTTACCAGGTCCTCACAGTGTGCCATGCTGAAAGGTGCAGGAATGTACAAAGCGAGACAGGGGAGCCAAGGAATTAGGTGTATGCAGAGGTAAGTCATACTTATGCTTTTTGTGTCTCCTCATGAAGGAAGAGCCCATTTAAATACTATCTAGCTTTTGGGTTTGGTCGGGCACAAATTCCTGTGAACTGACTTGCTTTACACTATTTGAGACAGGAAACAGAAATGAATGAAATTTTTCATATTGATAGGTAACTGTTCTATTGGCTCGTATCAGCTCTGACAAGATCACCTATTTGTGTGTACTGATTATACATATAATCCATATAATCCATAGGAAGGTAAGCTCATTGTTTGCAGAATGATTTTAAGCGGCAGTATCATGATGTCCTGCATATGTTTCTCTCTCTCTCTTTCTCTCTCTCTCCACATATATGTATGATATTTAAGACCAATATAATTTACTATTGTTACATGGAATCAGCCATCATATGGATTTTGAAAGACTTAGTGAGACATTTGAAAGTAATATTGTGTATCTCTGTTTTAAAGAAAAACTCAAATATATTTGCACTAAACAAAAATATACTACAATAGCATAGCTATAACTATAAACATGTGCAAAAGCATCAGTACATTTAGGAACACAAATTAAAACCAGGACTGTAATTACATACTTCATTATTTATATGTATTCTGGGTATTTTAGTATACTATGGAAGCTGGACATGTAATCTCTATAGTTAATAATAGACCAAATTCATCCCAGGTGTAATTTCATTGAAGTCAACAGACCTGGAACTGCACCTGGAATGAATTTGGCCCAATGCTATGAATGCCTCCTGACTCTCGCCAGCCTAGATTTACATATAAGATATAACACAAAAATGAAATAAAAATAGAAGATGTCCAGGAGGCATAGCATGTTTACAAAGCAGAGTGGTAATAACCTTGCCTGATATATATGTGGCAGTGCTTTGCTTAGCCAGACAGTATCACTGGGAATGGGGGAGGGCTAGCTCTGACGGTGGCTCAGGTTTGCCTGTATCCCTTCATGTCATTGCATATTTCTTTCTCTTTTTCTCTCTCTTTCTGTTTTTGAAGCCTCATAGCCCAGAACCGTCCAGTGAAATGAAGCAGCCCCCAACTGACTCATTTATTACCTATTTATTTGCTGTGATGAAATCTCCAGGAGCAAAAAAACCACTGCAGTATAGAAATGTTTAAATGTTAAGACCTATTCTGATCAACTGAAATTATTCCTTAAACTGAGAACCACAAACAGAATGTATATAACTTGCATAAATTATCACCAAGATTCTGTTTTTAAAAAAATTATTTTGTGAAGAAACAAGATCAAATATTTTGAAGCCTGGGTGTGTTTTACATTATGTCAAGCTGCTGTTTCCATTATTTTTTCTTTTCTCTGTCCACTAAAGGTTAAATAATACTTACCAAAGGCTCATTTGCAGAGTTATGATATGAATCAGTGATATATTTAGGATCATAATAAAACAGAAAACTGGGTATGGACTTTTGTTGCTGGGTGAGAGTCAAGATCAGAAAGACCAGTGTATTTGCAAAGCAAATACCTCCTCCTAATATTTCTAAATCACATAATGTTAGTGTAACATAATTTGGAATATATTATGACGGTTACAATTACTAAAAAGTGCATGATGCCATTATTTCCAATGGAAATTAGATGATTATACTAATTAAGTGATAGCAGGTGGCACAATGACTGCTACAATCTTCTCTGATGTGCAGAGAGAGATGCATGGTTCACTGTCTAAAACACTCAGGAATAGTAACAATTGGCTTAAGCAGTTTTCTGTCCCAAGATGCAGAATAAGGATTCACTTTGATTTAACACTTCCCTATCACATCAAAGAGGTGAAGGGACATCTTTATGGATTGGCTTAGGAAAAAAAAAATGCTACCAGTTCAGCTTCTACCCTTGCATCTAACGTTTCTTGGTATAACAGAATTAAAGTATGAAATGAGTTCCAAGAGAATCATGTAATTCTAAAATGTCAGCAACCTTCCTTTAAATTGCAACTGGCCTAAATTCATCATTACTGCTTTTAAGTTCCTGAATTTGGAATTGCTATAGATGTGCTATTGAGTCTCATAAGTCAAGCAAACTGGAAATGTTGTAGTAAAATAAATATTTTTCTGTCAATAGAAGCACTAAATACTTTTAAGAATATATTTGGTCGTTAAATACATTTGAGTTTTAACTCAAATTTACTAAGCAGTAAATTTGCACATTATTTTTACAGCAGGATTTGAAGATTATTCCGAATTTCGCTGAGTTAGACAAATAATCCTCCAGTCTCATGACTTATTTCAGAGCTTGTTTTTCTTGTCCTCTCTGCTCTATGTTCAGATTGAAGTAAGGCTAAGTCATCACTGACAATTAGTTTTTCAGACAAGTCATTGTTAGTTTTAAAACTATGAGATATGTTTAAGAACCTACTCTCCTTTATTTGGACTTCCATATGCTTGTGGAGTGTGACCTCAGTTTAAGGATGGCAGGGGGAGCACATCTGATGAAGAAAAACCATGCTGTGCAAGAATGCAACCGCCATATGCCTAAGAGGCAAAAGTGATTCTTACAAATGATGAAAAATAAATGTTATCTAATTTCTGAAAACATTTTATCTAGTTTTATCTGTCTCTGTAGCATTCATTTTAGTTTTGTTACTGTGTTTCTTACTACAGATCAAAAGCATGGCTGATAACACTTAAGTTTAGATGTATTTGTAACATGCTGTGATATCTTACAGCATAGCTAGTTCATTCAAACAATTACTGCCTTCTCCCTCCGTATCTTACAAGGCCTTACCTGTGCCACAATTTCAAGCAACATTTTTGCTATCTGACTTTCCACAGGTGAACACAAGAGAAAGCTGGATCAGACAGTAGAAGGTGAACAACTATTGTTTTCCCCAGGATGTTGCGCATTACGTTGTGGTGACATTCTCAGTGATGACATGTGCAAATTAAAGCTACCCTACTTTTCTTCTTCTGCTAAAACTCACAGAGTTGTATGTGCTATGATAACCACAAGGACTGTGCAGAATGTGTCTGTGGCAAGGACAAAAAAAGAAGGTTCTCCAACTTGGAAGCTTAAATGAATCTTTTTCTTTAGAACAAAATGTGAAAGCTTGTGAAAATCACTAATCTTCATTTTCTAATGTTTTAATAGAACTTAATGGAAGGAAACTAAACTTCTGAATACAAAAAAATGCCTTATCTACGCATGAATACCAAACTGCTCAGCATTTAGAATACTATCATACAGATGCTGTTCAGTGAATTGATATCACAGCTGCATCTTTTCCAGGACAAAATTTGAGCAAATTTCCTGCAATGAACATGACAAACCTCCCTCTCTGTGGCTAAAATAAAAAACTTTACTACTGCACCCCTGGATATTCTATTACCTGTGCAAATGGGAATAATGGTAGACAGTTACTCAGAGACAGCTACTGGAGAAATTTGAACTTGTTGTTCAACTAAAAATAACATTACCATACTATAGGCATGAGGCCAGGTCTCTTACCTTCATATGCCACTGATTAGTTCAGCCTTAGCTGAACAAAAATCCTTAATCTTCTCTTTTTAATATTGAAGAGGTAAACCCTCTTTCACCTGCATGTGGAGTCTCCTTTTTATCAAAGCTCAGGAGATTCCAGCAACAAAATCAATGTATGCATGTTCAGAGCAGTTTTCAGGGTTTTGTAAGACAAATCTTTCAAATGGGAGCTAGTTTAATGCTATTGAGCTGAATTTCGATCTGACAGAGTGAGTGAACAACACAGAAACAGTTCACTTACCACTGCTCACACTACAGGAGGTGGGAATCAGGTACAGCTCTGTACAAATACAGCTGTGCAATTTCTCAGTAAACTCTTACCCTACCTAATCCAATGTTAAATGCAACCATACAGGGTTTAAACAAACAGAGACTTAAGAATGAAATGCAATTTATTTCTCTACAGTAATGAGTGACAATTATGGTTTTCTCATACAAACTAGTGAAAATTAAGACTAGCTCTGCTACATTTAATAGAGTTGGGCTACTGCTAAGCTAATTTTAACTGAAGCATTTTCAGATTCTGTGTCCTAACAGAAAACTGTATCTGAACTATGATCTACAAATATCCTGTTATTCATTTCCATCTGTTTTAAAACTTCCAACAACTTGTATTCTGGATTTTTTTGAAGAAAAAAGAACACTTAAATAAGACTCAATTTCATTGCCACACATTTTAGGTTAATATGAGCTGTAGTACAGCTTTGCAAAGACAGATTCTTTTGTTCCTGTGCTCTGATTCTTTGAATGCCAATACTTCAATCAGCTTAGAATCAGAGACAATTCATTCCTCTTCTGAGAAAATGGTATTATAGCCACATGTCCATATCACCATTACATCATGAAAGTCTCCATGATCATACATCTGATTAGAAAAACTAGTCATTTCTAGGGCTATTCAGTATCTGGAATAACAGACTATATGCTTCCTCTGTGCTATTTAGATTTCTTCCTTTTAATAAACAAACTAATGAGACTTCTAAAATGCTTGAATATCCAATCAGAATGGCAAAGTGTAAACTGAAATAAATCAAACAAAAAATCCCAATTCTTTCAATATGTATTGGCAACATGTGGCAACATGCCCACGTTGGCTCTTGACAATTCTCAATTTATCAATGGGACAATATTCTACTAGACAACCAGGGACTAAAGGGAACAAGTTTTGCACATATCTAGTTCAAATACACAGTTCCAGGCCCTCAAAAATATAAACATCAGCTTCTCCTGCCATTATTCAGTTCAAATCCAAGAAATGTGATTGTTGTGTTAACTCTGTGTTAGCCCTAAATGTTTCTCCTTTCAGGTTGTGCAGGTCAGGTAATGAACTTCTCTTGAAAAGGGACAAATTAGTACCATTCCTTCTGATGTTCTTAATTTCAGTTGATGTATATAGTACACTTTTGTAATCCATACAGAAATGCTAGACGGAATAATGTAGCAATGCAAGTTTCATACACTGTAAAATATAAACAAACCATTATAAATTATGAGTGAAAAAAATTCAGGACCCAGGGTAGGTTACTCATATTAGCAAAATTCCAGCAGGCTAGCCATCTTCCTTACATTAAAAATGTCTATTATCCGGTGTAATTGAATAACTCTCTGATAATTACATCAGCATTTTAATAGTATATAAATAACCTCTCCCCTAATTACCATTTTGTTAATTTTTTCATATATTGCAGTGCCATGAAAGGAGGTTCTTGGTAAAGTACTTTACCCTTTCAACAACAATTAATAATTCAATTAACAGGTCTTTTTTTAAAAACAAAAGCTCACGGAGAAAGAGCAAGGAGGTTCACAGTTGAAAGGAGAGCTCTCTGTTATGCTGTAATCACGGCTTCATGGCTATAGTAGTATAAAATTTGTTCATGGCTTATTTCTCTTTCAGTGCAGCCCCTCAATAGAAATGACATCTGCTTTTTGGTGCTGTGGATAAAATCCTATGCATATGACTCAAAATATAAGTGAACCTATCTGGTTTGGAAATTAAAAGAGGTATTTCGCCATGCCAATTTATTTTTCACACGTGAATTTGTGTATTTATTTTTAAAAGAACCCACAGAGACAGCCATCTCATTGAATTAGAGGGGAAATACATTGTCAAAATTAGAAACTGAATTTTCTCCCACCAAACATTTAGACAGTCACACTTTCCTTTTCCCTGGTGTCAGGGAAGGAAAGTGAAATGCCTGGCTCAGAAAAGCACTGTTGAACAGAAGATGCAGTCCTCACTCATCCATAGCCTGAGTGAGAAGCCAAGCATCTGAAAGGCTTTGAATCATGGGTGACCCTGTAGCAAAACAGAATTGTGTTAACTGAATGGCAGACAAACACAACTGTGGTTCACATAGCAGTAATATTCAGAGGCTATAATAAGATCTGCAACATTAATGTTTTCAGACTTTATAATCAGTGTCATATTTTGCTAATTTCAGGCATTTTATTTATCTCATGACAGACAATGCCCCAGTTAAACTTATATCTACTGTCAGAATTTCAAAATGTCATCTCAAGTTTTACAGAAACCTCATTCTTTTTAGAAGTAATTAGTTAAGGCATAGTTTGCATGGCAATTAAAAACTACTTGCTTGCAGAAGCTTGTAAGCATTATGTAATTTTTTTAAACTACAAGTACACATGCATATTCTTGCCTCCAGCTTAAATACAGTGAATGTTGTAGTTGGTTGCACAGGAATTGTCTCAAGAACATAAAAGCAAGCCAAACACGATTGTATTCCAACTAAAATTGCTCTCTTTATACCGTGTATTGAAACTTGATAACTGTTGGTTATAAAATTCCTTTGATTTTCTGTAGGTAATAAAATACTTTGGCAATTACTATTGACAGTTCTGGATAATCTTGAAGGCTGCCTTGCCTGAAGAAGATGAGTGTTACAAATCACTCCACTGAAAGAGGGAAGAACAGCAGCAGGCAGCAGACAGGTTTCAATTTCACAATGCTGATTATCTCATTCGTGATTCTATGCATGCCTAAATCTGAGGATCCCTCAAGCAGCTATATGGACTTCTACTTTTAAAATGCCTATTACGCTTTCATACTTTTTGCTGCTTCCTGAAGAGTGCCATTTCGCCAAGCTTAAATAGCAGAAAATTGCACTGCTTTTCCTCTGCCCATCTCCTCAATCTCTATTAACCTGCACAAGAACAAAGGAGTATGATAGTCCAGCTATAGGTTGGGAAATAGGTTTGAAGTTGTTTTTCATTTACTGGTACCTATCTTCCTGATTCATAAATGTATTTGAACAATAACATTATTTTAATACCTTATCTAATGACTGAAAGCATAGCCTTTAATTACAGCTCTATTTATACTAATAAATAGGCTCTGTGTTCAGAAATACATGCAGCTATTGTTTACACGGGCATCAAATGATACCGTAGTGCTGTCAGCATGTGTCAAGGCTTAAACAGAAAGGAATAAAAAAGAAAATAATGAAAAATGTTGCGGGTTTTGTTAGGATTTTTTTTCTTTCTTTCTTTCCTATCTAGGTTCTAAGAGAACAAACAGAAGCAGCTACAAGCAGACTGGAAAATTGTTGAAGCACCTGGTTCTAATGCTTGCAGTAGGCCTTTATTAGATGTCATAAACTGAATGATGCATTACTCTGTGGACAACTTATAGCCTGCAAATGTTGAGGTAAAATGGAGGACAAAGAATTTTTTTAAAACAAAAAGGTTAAACGTTCCTTTTTTAATCAAACAACACTTATCAGATGGAGGAATCATAATACACTCACAGAGATTGGAGACTATTTCTGTTACTTTTTAATGTATTTCTATATCACCTTAATAAATAAAAAGTATTTTACTTTAATAATTCACATTTTATGTATGAGTGATTTACAGTTGATCCTATATTTCACCTTTATCATTAAACAAAGGAAAAACATTTTAAAAATCCTATTGTTGATATAGGTTTGGCAAGCCAATCTCAAATCTAAATAGTTGCATTAAAATCCATGTAGGCAGTCAACCTACAAAATGGTAATTTTTGTCCATCAGAAAATGTTTTAAAATAAGATTTGCTTTGCCTTTGCATTTAGAAAGACAAAAGAATGTTTTCTAAAATGACAATTGCTGGTTGGCCAGAGATTCTGGGCTTTAATCTCACGGCCTGCTCAAATTTCCCATTATGTCTGGCAGAGGCTTAGGGGGACAGAGGCCAAACTGTGGCCCTTTGACAGAAGTGGAGGGGGTTTCGGCATGGGGACACACAGCTGTTGCTCACAAAATGCAAGTGTTAGAAAACCTCACTACTAGGTTTGGGTTTGTTTTGGTTTTTCTTCCTTGCTGCTAATAAAAACTTAAAGTGTTTTCTGTGCTTTCTATAAACAGTGCACTTAAGTTTTATAATCTAGTATATCTTATTAAGCGTGAAGTCTGCTGATCCCTAAATTATTCATAACATGGTCCAGACTGATTAAGATTGGCTTGTTAAGGAGCACAAGAAGCAATTAAACTGACAAGGCAGTGCGGCCTTGATGTATACATTTATTATCACAAGAATACCCAAAGTGAATGCCCTTATTAAGCAATGAATTTCACCTCACTGGCCTTCTACCATTGCTGCCACAGGCAGAGAGAGCTAGGAACAACATGTCAAAAGCTAACTCTGAGGAAATGCCTATCTTCAAGTGAAACCGATTTTGTAATGAACCTTTCAGTTCACTCCTGAGGTAATAAATCCTGACTGGTGCATTAATTACTTGATAACATCCCATCAAAATGCAAATGCAGCACTTGACCCATAGGAATGGCTCACTAGCTGTTAACTCTTCAGGGTATACATAAATTGTCTGTTTTCTTTTATCAAACAGGGCATTTATTTCCATCTTGCTAGGGTGAATGTCACTCCTGCCACCCTCGGCCCCTCAGTGGCCTGACACCATCATTTGCAGAGGACTGTCACTATGTGCCGACATTCTAATTGTGCTACTTCTTTGCTTTGTACCTTTGAGGCAGAATTTCCAGCTCCCCCCCCTTCTCTTCCTTTTCTGGAGGAATCTTGCATGTCAAGGACAAAGCTGTAATAGCGTTACAAAGAATGACCCCCACCTCTAAAGTACACTAATCTTTCTTTTCAATGGCAATACATTAAACAAGGAATTTAGTTCCTTGAAGTGATTAAATGAAAGCTGAACATATCTACGTGAACTGCTACTCAACACAGGCAAGTGTGCACGCTTTTAGTGAGAATGCCACCAAAGAGATATTTACATGTTTTAAAGACATTTCCTCAATCCCTTCATCGAGTGCTCAGTTTTGACAGTACACAAGCAAATAATATGTCAAAAAGTAAAACAAAGTGTACTTCACAACACAAATTTAGCAGCAATGAAATACGATGCATCACTTGCTTTTCACTTGCCAAGAAAATAGGCTGCTTTAATTACAAAAACTATTTCCACAATAATGTTAATGAGGAGCTGTGTTTTACATTTCCCCACTCAAAATGCTAATGTACGTGAGTGGGTCTGAGTCTCCCACCTGGGTCAACCTGCTTTACAGTTTTTCTATTTGTCTTGAAGGCTTGGTGAAAATCCTTAATTCAGGTTACTAGGCAACCCTGCAGGTGAGAAAATATAATGTTTGGCCTACTCCATTTTCAAATACACACAGTGGCCTAATGCCTTCCAAATAGACTGTACAAAGCATGCACTGATAATTCCCTGCTACATTTTCTAAAGGCGAGGTCACAAGAAAATTAATTGATGCTGAAAATAATGACAGGAGGAGAGGAGCCACTGAGATTTGGTGTGACTGGCATGTGATGATGTTAGCAGAAATCCCAGCATGTGACTGGACAGTGTGATGAAAAATATACTTTATGTGAAGGAAAAACAAGTTACAAAACTTAATTAGTTTTTGACACTTCTTCATAAGTTATTATCTTTTCATTTGGAACATTGCCTTGGGACATCAATACACAAGAAGAAATGAAACATTCTTACTGTAAATCTGAAGGAAAAAAAGATGACTTTATATTGCTCTTCTCCTTTTACATGTCTTTTTGAATAAACAAAATATCCTCTGCAGCCTAAGGTGTACAAGCCCCTGAAGATGTTTCTGCTGAGTGCATAGAATAGACTTGTTTGATGTAATAATCCTGTTACAACTGATTATGCAGTTTCACTTTTAAAAATAAAGGGGAGGAGGATTGGAATCCAAAATGGTCACACGTGCGCGCACACACACGCACACACACACACACACACACACACACACAATAAAACAAAAGTATAGATGAGAAGCGGTTAAATTATAGCACCTACAGCAATAATGCTTCCTGTACAGCAAATGTATTTTTAATTTTTTCCACTAAGGCTTATACCTAGAAGTAATTCACACTGATTACTAAATAACCCTTGTGAGTTGCTTTGTCTTTTGAATTTTAAAAAATACACTTGCCGTGAGCAATGAATTTCATAAACCACCAGCTCTCATGCTTGATGAATCATTCTTATTTTATGCAGTGCTGTGTGATAGAGAACTGAGATAAAATATTCTATCCACAAGCTATTCAGTACAATTTATCATCAGCGGCTCACTAGTCCAGTGATAATACCTGGCTTGCAGATTGTAATGATCAGATTCTGTTTTTATTTCAAACAGGAGCGATCCAAATACCAGAGTTTTTAATTTACATACATTAGTGAGGTTCAAATGTGGCAATAGCTACAAGCAAATTCACTTGCAAACTGAATGCTCGCCTTGCATAAATGGGTTCCCTTTAGCTATTACTCACCAGTGAAGTACCCAGATAAAAATGAAAACAAAGAGGAAATAAAGGAAATCATGATACCAACACCATATCGTGGACTAGGATAATTACTGAACTACAGTGAAGGCTACATTTATACCTGTTTTAGTAAAGATTTCTTATAGTTCCCCTTTTGTATTGAAAGCATAAATGACATCCTTTTTTTTACATTATCACATTACTGTATTCCTTACATTCTGTACTTTTTCAGAAGTTTCAGCACATTATCATCAATAAAAGTTTTTCTTGGTGTAAATTCAAACAAATGAAATATTGAAACAGCTGATAAAAACATAAGCAACTTCAAAATATCTGTAAATTACACCAGCTTGAGCATTTAATAAAAAACAATGGGCCTATAATAAAATACCTCTTACAGCTATATCACTTTTATACTGACCACGGTATTGAGCTTCAATTCCCAGCAGCATCATTACTAGACATTTTCTGCCACCTTTCTAAATCTGAAAAGCTTCCTACATTTAGTGAAGATTAGGTAATGCTACAAGCAATCAATAACAGCTATCAATTCCATACCTTGTTTGGAAGAACAAGTTGATTAAAAGTAAGTAAAAAGGACGGTTGAATATGCTTTAAAACTATCTGATTCTTCTAAATATGCCATTGTGACATAAAAATTATTATTCACAGGCCAAAAGACGTAGGTCTTAGCAACAGTAAAGTTATGACTCAAAGCAACAAAAGCCAGAATATTCTGTTTGACACTCTCTCCTTATCTTGCCACTGAAGAAGGAAAAAAAACCAAATCAAACCAAAACAAAAAGACAAAAACCAAAAAACATAACCCACCAAAAAAAACCAAAAACCAAGGAACAAAGAAAAGGGAAGGTATATAGAAGCACAAGTGAAAAACAGAAAAATACCATGTCAAACTCAACTTTTATGTCTTGGGCTTTTCTTAGTTTATGTCTAGGCTTTCATGTTCTCTAACAGTAGTCCTTGTCTGTGATTGTTCTTCCTTTCTGGACTTTTTTCTCTCAAACAACCTTTTTTAAAAAAAAATAAAACTGTTGGAAGTTAGCAAATGCCTATTATTTACCAGCAACATAAAAAAATATTGCAAAAGCAGCTATCATAAGCTCAGTTAAGACTTCACGTACTAATGACCATGTATATTCTTCTGCACATGTATGGTCCTTACTGTGTATGCACAGTAAGTAACAGCCTCATAAAAGCAAATACACAAATATGATCTTGATTATTTAGGTCTTTTCCCCATGGCACACACTAGAAACCTTCCAATACCCTGAATCCAGGTCCTAAAGACTGGTAAATCAACCAGCTTAGAAGGACTTCTAGCCTTCCTCATAGGGCACAAAAGAAAGGAAGTCTCTGGCGAGAGAGAAACTCATACAAACTCACTACATTCCCTATTTTCTTACTCTCTACCCACAGCCCAGGCAGTTCTATATCCCTCTGCTGGAGCAAGTCATTTGCCTCACTCTCAGTGGGGAGAGGCAGTGAAGTGGCCAATAATCTGAAAAAGTGTTTAATCTTGATTAGACAAATGACAGAGGGGAAGATGAGATCTCCCTTTTAGCCATTCATCCATGACTGCTGAACGTAGCTGCCTGCAATGCCCCCAGGACTGGCTCTGTGGCAGGTGGAAGGGACTCCTGCATCAAGGTAGCCTTTAGGCTGCATTGAGGTTCTTCTCCACCTGCCCGTCTTGAAATCTTCACTGCAATGGGAAAATGATGGCAAGCAATTCTCATTTTAATGTGGTTTTCATAATAAAACTGACAGTCCTTAGAAGCAGAAGTTACTAGGCAGTGGCCCTTTAAAATTTTAATCTAATTTATGAATAGAATCACAGACCAGATATTGTTCTTCAGCAAATGGAGGGCAAAAAGCATCAGCTAAATTGCTGAAATAGCTGCCAGTGGATGCTGTTCCTATTTCTGGAGAATAAACTTCTGTAGACAGATCCACAGAAAGTGAAGCGTCCCTTCCTTCATATAGATCTTTTTTGTACTCTATCTTTCTGGTGAAATGAACATTTCTGAATCTGGAGTTATTTATGCTCAGAAAGGTAAAGTTCACCTTCCTGCTGCTCAGAAAAAAATCAATGTATGAGGGTAATCTAAAAGAGAATAAGGAAATTGCAAGATATGATATGTAGTCAAAGGACTACTCCGAAACACTTTATAGGCTATTATTTCAGCTCACAGACTAAATGAAATAACGCTCCATCACATTGTCATAGACTGAAGCATCTGGCCCCAACAGTTTTAGCCCCTGTTATAGCTCCATAGATACTTGTCTACTTTCTTGAAATTTTTGCTCAGTTTGGGCCCTGTTGAAGAACTTAAATGCACACTATTGCTTTAAATGCAGTTTGAGTCCTAGAAATACTAATGCAACATTTTTCAGCTTTGATAATACTGTAATTACCTTTGTGCGATCACTTCAGAACAGATTTCCTTGGTGATGCAGTAACTTTATGGTATTTCTGAGACTCTGATCTGGCTCAAAGTCACTGCAGTAAAAATAATCCTAACTAGAACTGAAATTACAAAGACCAAGATGCGTGTAAAAGCGTATCACAATTAGAACCAAATTTTTCCTTTTCATTCTTTTTGCTTTGAGGGAGGTGTAAGACAAGCCAGAAGAACTACTTCTTGTCTACAGAAAAAGGACAAATCTCAAGCCTTAAACTAATAGACAAATTGTTTATGGTTAAATAGCTTTCAAAAATACTATGTATTCATGATATCTCTACCTTGACAAACTGATCATCAGCAGAGTCTTAGCTTGCTGCAAGTTTTAGATCATCTTGCCAACTCTCTGAAATGTACTTACAGTGAAAGCAATTTCTGCTGCAGTAGCATAAAACATGCTTCTGTGCTGCAGCATGTGACACTGGCTGATAATAAAGGAATGTGATGTGAGACCGTGCAACTTTTACAGCAATTCCAATTGCTTTGAATAATTTAAAAAAGAAAAATAAAATAAAATGAGAGAGAGAGAAAGCTCTAGATTAAGAAGTGGTTGTATTCTGGCATGAAGCTTTCTCAGTAGAATGTTACTAAACAAATAGGAAAATTAAGGAGATTCTGTGGAACTATATAATGCTGACATCTGATGCAATGAGTACAATTTCTAGTGAAATAAATCAAAAATGCTGTGCCAAAAGCACTGTAAAATGCTTCTCATGTGATAGTGAATTTCTGCTAGGAGACGGGGGATGGGATGTAGAAGGGGAGAGGAGAGAGAAAAAAGGAGCTCATTTGACTCTAGACTTGAGTTTGTTCTTAATTAAATAAGTGATAAAGTTCTACTAAAGTTAATAGCAACAGAACAGATCTTGAAAGATGAGTGATATTTTAAATAATCAGATACTACTAGTCAGGGCAAAAACCACTCCACACTTCGTTATCACACTTTATTCTTCTGAATATCTGACTCCTTTGCTGTCTGTCATTTTCTCCATGACAAATCAACAGAATGAAGGCCTAAAACAGCTCATGCAGGACTGAAGGATATAACAGCTAACTTCCCTGATTTTCCTACATTCAGAGGAGCAAAGAATCTGACAAATAATCCCCACTGCCATTGTGCGGCCGTTACACTGTCCTGCGAGCCTGGACAAGTTATTAGGTCAGACGCTAACTTCCTAAGTAGAAAAATGATGTGGTCGCCTTTGTCCTCTCTGCAGTAATGGCTGGAGTCAGTACTAATTAAGGCCCTGCGGCAGTGTGGTACGAGAGAGGTCAGAGACTTCTTTCTGACACCTAAACAGTGCTCAGCTCAAAGGAACTGCCCCTAATCTGAAATGATGTGATGTAGAGCTGGCCTTTCAGCTTCACTGTATATTTAAAGGAAAATGACAGTTAATGACAGGGGTGTCAAAATTGAGCAGATGGAGAGGCTAAGGAAAACATGGCTCTATGGTAAAATTTACTTACAGTTCATCACTGTGCTTAGAATTAGAGGTTACTGCACAAATGTAGAAGGTTTGAATACCCTTCCATTATTTTTTTGAAGAGGAAAAAAGATTTGCCTTATGCACATAGCTTGAAGAAAATCTGTTGACAAAGTAGACTTATTTTTCTATCATCATGGAAAAATCAGTACATACATACCCCTACATAGCCTACGCTACCTTGATTTTTCTGTTATCAAAATAAAATATGAAAATAATAATAACAATATTTAATCTCATTCAGTAGATTACTACTTTCCATTTTGTCTTGTTGGGAGTAACCATTGCAGTAATTAATCTTCTAGTCATTTTCTTTCTCCCCTTCAGGCATGGAACTTGGGAAACAAAAGCAATATTCAAAACAGAAACCAGGATTTATTGTCAGTTAGTCATAATAGACACCTGCACAGATTACTAATTACAGCAAAACCATAAGGTCTGCTGGCACAAATCCTTTCCCATTCTCTCTTTTTATCCACCCCTAGCGACACACCTGCAAGCCTTTAATTGATGTATTTATCTCAGGAGTCCTTGTTAGCATTGCATTATAGCATCGCCATTCACGATGCTATAGTTAAGGTTCGGTCAGCATTTCCACTGTTGAGGCTTCCCTCCCTCCTTCCTTCATTTTCCTTCATCCCTTCCAACCCCCTTCTCCCAGGCTTTTTAAGGAAATTTGCTCCAGGCTAGAAGTTGAGTAGTGAGGTCTCAGTCCAGGCTCATATGATTCTTTTAATCAAACTAGAAAGAGAATTGTTCTGGAATGTTTTAAAATTATATTCAAAATGCAAAAACAAAAAACAAAAAAATCCACTATTTTTTTCAAGGCTCACATAGTTGAACCATATCTTTGATGTATTTTAAAATAATAAAAATTTAGCAAATAATTAGCTCACCACAGGGAATTGTAACATCTGGTATTTCCCTGGACAGTCAAAAGGAATGAGATCCATAATAACTAAAAAATAGGTTTTCAAGCAAGCACTGTAATGGATTCCTGTAAAATATACTAGCAAACATTCAGAATATGAATGTGAAGTAATTATTATCACACAGAGCATAGATAATGTAATTTCTGTCCCCAAATGCTGTATATTATTTAGTATTTTTGCTTTACAACTGTAAGTAGTTCGCCTCCATATGTTCCAAAGGATTCATTTGAATTATTTTTGTACAACTGCTCAATATTATTACCTCTTCTAAACTAATTTGAAAAAAATAATATTGTAGAGTTGCCATTACAAATATCAAAGGTGACATTTATCTATATAAATCTACCTTTATATGTAGAAAGAAAGAAGAATAAACATTGCAATCCACGGGTCTGCCTAATATAGAAGGGGGAAAAGAGAAAGAATAAGGAGAAATTAAGGGAATTCAGTTTGTCTCAGTGTGTCATGTGTCATCTGACAGAGAGAGAGTTTAAGAAACAGTTTCTTCTGCATGGATTCTTCTTACACAGCCCAGACCTCAGTTCAGTGATGCATTTAAAGACTGCATGACATGAAATCAGAATACTGCTTTATATTTCTTGTTGATGAGGGCATGGCACAGCCTATCTAGGAGAAGCATTTCTGTTCCCATCACGACGTTTCTCCACAAATCCCATTAGAATTTAACTTACTCAACAGGTTGCTGGAACAAGAACAGCAACAAAACCCAGCAAAAATGCAGCCAACCAAAATACCCACCCAAAACAAGTCAACTAGCTTCAATGTGACTCTTAATTTTGCCTAGCCAATAGATTCTAATGAAATTATTAATTTTGACCAGTGGTACTTGACCCAGGTTTAGGGTAGTTCAGATTGGTTTTAGTTTTTATTATGTTTAGAAGATATCCATTGAAATCAAATCCTCTTCTCTTGCCAGAACAATTTGTCCTAGAGGAAGACTGCATAGTGTCCACTCCATGTGGACACTTCTGTGGCACTCGACCTGGATTAGGAAGCTACAAGTTGACTCTGGCCTCGACAGGTGTCACACTGCCCACGAGCAATTATCACTCTGGTTCACTGAACTCCACTTCTGCCCTCTTTTTCAGAGTGCAGACAATTCCCCCTTCCTAATGAGCAGGGCTAACTCCTGTGGAGAAGAGTTTGGCCATAAGGATGTAAGCATTTATCTGTAAGGAATTTTTGGAATGGACACTTGAGTTTCCTGGGATTTATGTGGACTTGGGAAGAATTTCTTGGATCTTACAGGCCCCTGTACCTCTACCTCTCCACATGCAACTCCTACTCTGAGGCTGCAATGTGTTTTGTATATTTTCTCTTCTATAAACTAGTATTGTTCCACAGGCCTGTTTCAAGTTAGGCCCTGTAGCTCTTTTTACAATCTGAGCCTGGACATACCCCACAAACAGCTGTTCTGCTTCAAAACATATTGCTTAGAAACAAAGCATTAGATAAAATATTTTAAAACAACAAACACCCAACACAGATCCAGAATAACCACATTTCTGCTATTTCACAATTATCTAGACATGTCTCTTTTTCCTCTGACATCCTCATTCCCAGCAGCTTTTGGAGCCCAAGTCACACTTTCCCTTTTCCTACCGTCCCTCCTGAGACATTCTCAATTATTAAACTCTGTAGGTATTCTTTGTTCTCCCATGCTCACAGCTTAAGCCTGGTCTGCTGAAAACTAGATGTCTGGAAAACTTGCCAGAAGCTGGGATGCTATGCCAGGGAAGCATGACTATATGCTTGACCTCTTCCTCTGTTCGTTCCCTCAGCCTCTGCTACTGGCGGCTGTCAGGTTCCTATTACAAAACCATCTAGCAGTGCCAGCACTGTCCCGTAACCACAAGCATTAGCTGGTAAAGAAAAATAAAAGCCCATTTTTTAAATATCTGCCTGTGTTTAGTCATATCTGTTGACTGAAAGTCAACATACCCAAACATTTAATCTCATCTCAGTAACCAGATGAACACACAGTTTCCATGAATAATAATGATCTTGAGGGCACCTCAGAATCCACCAAATGGCTAAATTCAGTATTTAATTATGGAATATGAGCTGGTATCTAAATATGCATGAGTTGGAATATAAATTTGGGTTAAATAATTGTCCCATAGCAGATGTATCCATATCCTCTGAAGTAGGTCGGCTACCTCTGTACTGTGTTGTTCCATGACTGCTGATGCAGATGTGACCCAAAACAGATGGGATTCTTCACAGGGAAAAGCACTTTATGTTTTTCACCTAAAACTGAATTTCACTTCTCTTGCAAACAAGGAAGGAAAATTTTGAGGACTGCTGGAAGTTGAGTGCTCATAGAAGAGCTACAACTTCACTTCTAGAACTGGGAAGCATTTAGAAAAGCATTATTCTCTTCCAGATTAAATTCACTACTTCACCAATTGCCACAGCAAAGCCTATGCACCACTTAAAATCCTTTTAAGATGCATTCTGAAGGCTTAAGTGAGGCTTACATGATGCCTAGGTTTTGTGCTAGTCTTCCACAGAAAGGATGAATCTTACCCTTATGTAAACTAATCAGTTTTGATGTTCTCTCTTCCATTTAAAATCCGTGAATTATTAATCTTTATGTGTACAGTAACTTCTTGAAGCATATTTTATATGTAAATTCATATTAACATCATAGAAACATCTATAATACAGACTGAAATAAATTATGAGGCATTGTGTAAGGGATCCTAGCCATTATGACCTTTTAAGTCAAAAATCAGAAATTTAAAAAAAAAATATTATGCCCCTTAAACACATATTTACATAATAGACTGTAATGGCTCAGAAAAAAATCTCTTACAGCATGTAAATAATGCATGTTTTTAGATTTGTCTAAATACATATGCACATGTATTTACATATTAACATGACAGGTTGCAAAGATACTAAATTAACTGGTTTGCATGGTCTTGTGTTCTACGTGAGTGTTTTTGAACACTTAGTAGAGAAAAAATTCAAACAGAGATACGTACCTTATATTCAAGAAAAGAACTGATTTCCTATTCCTCCTGAAAAACCTAGCATTTATGCTCAATTTCAAATCAATATTCATAGGCTTTCCAATAATTTATTGTAGATTTTTAATTCAAGATCTTCATAGTACCTACATGACATACTACCAGCAACTCTACTAATCTACAACAAGAGGAGATGGTAGCATTTGCAGGTAAGAAATTCAGATTTAAACCCTGACATAAATTATAACTGGCAATAGATTTTGTGAGTTGAGTTATAAAAGGTGGAAGATTGATGATTAAGTTGAATAGATATTCTGAAAATGTTGACCATGCAAAAGCAGCAAGTTTGTGAGAACACATCTACAGCCTGTCACACCACTTCAACATCACTTGTGTCTCATCAAAGTTTATACTTCTAATTCAGAAACCTAGAAACACTGAAATGTACATAATGTTTAGCTGAATGAGCAATGACATGGAAGCCATTATAAACTCTTTAGCGAGCAGAAATTATTTGCATATTAAAGGATCTGAATCCATCCCTTTCTGCTTTTAGCCACTTCAAAAAATATTCAGATCCCATGTCATGTAGCAGGTAGCTGGATAGATCAGAGACAGGCAGAAGAACCTGTTGTGACCCAATCTACAAGTCTACACAAGACCGTCCCAAAGGCACAAATTAATACTTCCTATTGGCTGCAAGTGTTGGTGCATCACTTTAGCTACAGACTGATAGGAAGTTTGTAGTACTCCCTGTTGATAAAAAAAAAAATCTGCTCCTCATAGTGCTAGTCCACTGAAAGTCTATTTGAAATAAAAATAATAGTGACAGTCGAGTATGTTAACATCCATAATCATTGTAAATTATAACTGTCAGTGGTCACAAACCTATCCTATGAAAACATAAGGTAACAATTTAGACTTATATTACTACTCTCAAAGAAGAAGACTATTCATAGGAAAACTAAAGTACTATGGGGATTATAACATATATTCTAAAAATAGAATGTTTTGGGATTCTCTTTTTTTTTCTTTTTTACCCCTAAATGGAATATTTCCATATAAAGCACTGTGAGCAGAATTTTTCACTCAGTTTCCGTTGTTGAAATTATACCAGTCTCAATTTAGAGGCAGTGAAGATGTGCGTAGTGATTTTAATTCTGAATGGAACGCTGCAAGATACCAGGAAAGCAATAGTTTTAGTCCACAAATAATAGCATGTAACCACAGAGGAGAAAATGTACCCTCCCTCCTAAAATATATAGCAAAAATAATGCTGAAATTGCAGGCGGTTGCTTATCTTTATGATCTGGACAGTGTGCCTCATTTTCATTTTCCCTCACACAAAGACAGATTGAATGCGTAAAGACAGTTTCTTACATTTGAAAAGAGGAACAAAAGGAAGCTATATTATAAATTAATATGAGAACTCAAAGATTTGTTGACTCAAGCTGCGTTCAGAAATATGTAATTTTGGACTCGCTTTTTAGGAAACTGCAATCTCATCAAAATGTCTTTTATATAAAAAGCAATATTCAGGTTTTTGGTTTTGCCAACGTGCACAAAGATGAGACATACTATGGACATTAATTTTTGCTTGCTTATCTTACATTGTGTCAACTTATATTCACAATCCCATATTTCCACAATTGTTCACAATTTGAAAAAGTAATGGAGAAAGGGAAAAGTAAAATGAATATAAAAGAGACATTTAATTAAAGAGTTCATTTGATTATTCACTTTTTAGAAATACTTGATGACAAATCTTCTGTACTATAAAACATATATTTTTCCAAGAAAAGTGAATCAAAATGATGATGTCAGCACAAAGAATGCATTCAAATATAAAAAAATATTTGTCTGTGAGTGTAAAGACTCAGAACTGAAATTCCAAACCCTACGTGTTATGAAGCTTACTTAGGTGTAGCCATTTCTTGGGGTTGGGTAGGGAAGCTTTTGTTTGTTTTGGGTTTTGGTTTGTTTTTTGGGACTTTTTTTTTGAGGTATGTGTGGGTTTTTTTCCCAATTATAAGTGATCATATTGTTCCTTGGAAAACTAAAAAAAAAAAAAAAAAAATATCAACAAAACAGGCCACAGACTTTAAGTCTGTAACTAAAACTACTGTATTGCCGTATTCCTTCTGTACGTTCTAACTGCCCTCCAAATAATTACAGAGTGGAGACTTGGCTGTCATTCATGTGTATCTATTCCATTGTGTGAAGAGAGAAAGAAAATGGTTGCCCATACATTAGCACATCACCCATGGCTAGTGCAATGACAAGATAGATTAGGATGTATATTAAATCTCACACATGACTGCCTTTCTGTATCAAGGTAAAAAATACTTGCTCTTACATACATTAGGGACTAGTGTTGGTCTGACATCTACATTAATATTGACAGCATATCAACATTTTTTACATTAACTGAGTCAATAACTAGTCTAAACCTGGTAAAATTTAGATAACAAAAATGAAGAAAATATCTAGCAAACAGCATTAGATTCTTGTGTCTAAGAAAAGAAAATTAACCCCCAAATACTACATTGCATTCTGAATTATCAATCCTACAGCAATACATCAACCAGCGTACACAGCTGTGACTTGGTAATCCAATCTCATTTGTCAAACAAGAATTCTAGCAGATAAGGAATGCTTCTAGGAAAAGAAAACCCTGCACAGACAATAACATAAATATTATATACAGAGGAGGCTGATTATAAAAAGCTGGATTAGCATCATTGTATTACTTCACCTACTAAACATTACTTTCACAACGTGATGAAATTGTCAGGCAGTAATCCCACTTCCACAATAGCTGCTTGAGACAAATGCACACAAAACCTGCATGAACACAAGACTATTTTCCTGTTTTGCAGGGGAGTTAAAATGTTTATTTGTATTTTCCATGTTAAAAAACTTTTAAGTCAGAACCACTATGTAGGTTAGCTTAGGAAAGAGATTTCATTATTTACCTTTGCTGTAAAATCTCCAGTAAATGAGCAGTCGCTTCTTATTCAAAGCCAATGTCTTGGTTTCATTAATAATTAAATGTTGTTTTCCAATGATATCTAGCTATTTTATGCTCTTGTCTTTGAAATATATTATCCTCCACATGAAGCTCAAAAAAATACTGGCAATGTTTTTAAGGTGCCATGCATTTTATAAGCATGCATATGAATGGTGGGAGATAAAAATGTTCATTCTCCCAGATTCACTGTACTCTCAGTGAAAGGGGAGAAATTCTACGAAATCAATACACAAAAAATTTGTAACTAGCATCCACTGGCCAAAAACTGATATGTAAATGTTTATAATTTCAATCTTATTAATTAGGTTGCTACAATTGGAAGTATCCCAGAGTATTATTACCCAGCAAAAATAAAAGCATGAGGCAGCCAAAGTTTTTAAGATTTTAAACTCAAAAAAGAGCAACATTTCAAGTGTCATTCATCTCAGAACTCATAGAAGCTTTTGTTTCACCATCCTTCTCACTGATGGCTACCTTTCCCCACTGTTGTAGTGTACTGTGTAAAATGATGAGGGTTAAAGTGATGTTCTTGACAATATTTACCTCCAAATGATCCCATCTTTCATTTATTCAAGTCCTTGAGAATGGGGATGAAACGGGCCATGTCAAACCTAGGCTTATGGACATGAGCTCTTCCATCAGGCAACACTACAGGTAAACAATGGGCTGGAAGAAGAGTCCTCTCTACTGTTCTGCTAATGCTCTTCAAGACTATTCCAGCTAAACATATAAAAGAAAGATGCAGAGAAATGCCCGGAATGGAAACGAACTATCATTCTAGTGCTTGAGATGTTGACAGCATCCATGCTGATTAATTAATATCAGTAAAGCCCACTGAAAAAGGTTAAAAGAACACTTTAACATGCAGTGATATTATTGTGATCATTAGGATGGCATATTTCTGTCTTTACTAATGAATCTTCTTTTATCAGCTCAATAAACTAATGTAGGAGTGCAATTTTTCAATTACATTTTCATAAACAGATGGCAGAATTTAATAAATTAATGTTTACAATAATGGTACAGTTATGAGGTTTGTACCTTTATGTGTTTTGCTCTGAAGCTTTTGATACTAAATCCCAATAATTCCAATCTCCTTAGTACAGAGTAGCTTCATGTTCCTAGGCTGATCTATAATGATTTCTGATCTTTCACTGTAAAGAGACTGTAGGTAGTAAGTTTAATTTATCAAATAACAGGGATATTAATCTGTTTGTCAAATTTCATAGACATTTTAAAAAAAGGTTAACCTCCCTGATGATTATTTTTCTGAAATAAAACACACTGTTGCAGGGCAGAAATGATACTGCATTAAGCACTATTGCAGAATGCATCTTTTGTTCCTAAATTTTGTTTCTAACAGGGGGCTAAATGATGCCCCATTTAAAACATCTTCAATTCGCAGAGTCCACATGTGGCCACATCCTAGGATTGCCAGACACAATGTATGCTTCAGAAAGCTAAACCTCATAAATCTCCAGAAATTCCTCACATCTATTATGTTTACCTTCTGCTGCTGATGAGCCTGTTGGGCTCTGTATGGAGGAAATTACAAGCACTCCAGAAGATTTGGCAAGAAGATGCTCGAAGAAATAACGGGCAAAAAAAATCTTAACTGAAACATCACATCCAGCTTTGGCTACCATTTACATATTTGAGATTACAGCTAGTAAAATGGAAATTCCATCAAAATCGAATAAATTGTTTTCAAAAATCCCTATCTGATTAGTGTAAGTTATGTCTGAAATTAAATGTGTTAAGCTACGTTCAATGTAAGTTATGGACTCCAGCTGAAGTCTAATGTTCAGACTGAAATTTGGTCTGTTTATGCACTCTTTGAATTAAGAACAAAAGGCAGTTGTATCCTAGAGGTTTTTTGCCGATCATCTTCTAGCTCATTTCTATTAATCTATATTAAAAAATGTCTTCCTTAACTTAATAGCAGGTTGCAGACTGTGTTAACAGCTGCTAACTAGTAAGGAAATGCCAGCAGAAATATTTCATGGTCACACGTTCAAATACCACTGGAAATTTGTTTATAGTTAATGCCAACTGAAATGGTTATGTTCTAGGCATATTTTTCATAGTGATCAAAAATCAGTAGTTCAAAAGTCTCCCCACTTAATCCTTGACAGGGCCAAGGGCCAAAGAAAATCAAATTAGTTAATCACAGAAAGAAAATTAAGCTGCAAGTTTTAAAATTTGTTTGCCGAATAAAGTGATTGTTCACTGTGTTGCACATCCACATACATGCATCCTTGCACAACCACAAACAACTCTGAAATAAATATCTGAAATTTAAAAATACCATTGAAAAGACAGAAATCTATTCTGGAATTTCTTGATGTGCTCTCCCCCACACCAGTGCCTTCCCACCTGAAAGCAGCAGGGTGGAAGGGCTCAAGCCCAGCCTAGGCTACCGAACACCCTGAAGGAACAGGTCACAGGATGAGATTTTTATCAGAATCTACTAAACAATCTTACAGAACTAGAAACTGTTGCTTCCATCTCTGCACAAAGGGGTGAAAGTCACAGTGAGTCTCTTTTACAAAAGAGAAGCGCAGAAATACTTTGGATTATGTATGAACTGTATGACTGTACACCCTCCAAAAACAAGTCATAAGAGAGAACTATCCGGTTTTGGAAACTAAACAAAAGTCTGCTCTTAATCTGGTGTCTTACCCAGCTTCATAACCTTTGAGTATTCCTGCTTTTAAATCACCCAGGACAAGTCTGTCTGGCTAGTAGTACAGAAACATACAGTAAAATGGTAACCTGTGATACCAAAACACAAAATATTTACAAAGCGAATATATAAAAGTCACATCTGACATAGCTGAAAGGAAAATCCATTCCTTTAACACAGTTGGAACAATGAATATGGTGTTGGTCGCTTTTTAACCCAGAGATCTCACAAGATATTAATGTCAATTATTATAAATAAACCCACATTCCTTGAATATTGCCATTACTAAGACTAACTACTGCCCAGTATTAATTATAGCCACCAAACAATACACAAAATTTTAATAACATTCACTCTTATCTCCATGAAAATCACTACAGTGCCTTTATAACCTTTAGTCTTAAATGCTTTTGGAATTGTTTGGCATTTTGCCAGGACAGAGCTTGAGAAGGCTAGATAAGAGCCAACAGTTAGAAAG
>NC_080593.1:124454308-124499308 GCF_027887145.1 Ammospiza caudacuta | reverse complement strand
CATCAGGGGCTTTCTGAGGCCATTGAAATGTCTTAAGTTTTAATTAAGTTGGAGTTGTCAGAAGAAAGCTTTTTTGGCACAGAGTCAGGGTCATTAATTACTGCTATCTTTGTTTCTTTCAGAAAAAAGAACTCTACTGACTTGTTGGGTTACTTACACAGCCTACATTTTCTGTCCTGCAGTCCTTATTCGTCTCCAAGCAAGGCTTGATTAAGCAGTTTACCAATTACTTCCATCAATCTGGTTTACAAGTCTTATGGGTAATCGTAACTTCAGAAGCTTTTCTTTCTGCTGATTTGAGGTACAGTAGTAGCGAAAGCAGCATTACTGTTACAACCACAAAGCATTTTAAATTTCTAGATTTTCCACCCAAAATTATACTTGAATCACATTCCCGATTTTATCATTTAGTACACATCCTCTTATATGCTTTTTGCTGGATAGCCAGTTATTAGCAGACACCAGCCATGCTGCATAAAACTAACCAAAATAAGCATAATTTCCTTGCTGTCTTGCAGTTCTGGGGTTAAAGTTAATGGTTTTTATCAGTCAAATACTTCTGAACAAGGTTGCATTCAAATCAAAGGACATGGTATCTGCATTAGACAGTACTAAAAATTTTATTGCTAGGTGCCACTTATCAAAAAATTTAAGTCTAGAATAATAAGCTGAAATTGCTACCCTGTAACAATTATTCACTGGCCTAAGTAAAGGCTAATCTTTAGGCATCATTTTTACCAGATGCATTCACATCATAAAAAACCCAATAGCATAACTGGTACTAATTTGCTGCTTCATCAGAGTTTGGGATATGGGGAACACACTGCCTCCCTCCTTCCTAGACATGATGGCCTCTAGGATCACTGTGAAATACACTATATACAACAATATTCTATCTATTGATTCCATAGATAAAGGGAAGATTTGGGGTTCTAACTTTGTCCATTCTTTGCCTCTGGTGGCCACTAATTTCATATGTATACACAATTAACAAATATTCCTCTAAAATAAACCAGAGTTTGCTAGTCATATAGCTTCATGTGTCTGGTAAAATCTTGGGTTTAGCCAAAGTATTTTGCATAAATACCATTACCATTATTAGACAGCTTGATGACTATATATCTTTCTAAGTACACGGCTTGTTCATTTATATAAAGTTTCTTTTATCAAAATCCTCAAATTCCTTGAAGTCTGCAAAAGGCCTATGTCAAACTACATACTTTTTACTGTTTTTAATAAAAACATTGGCAAAATAATGTTTTTTCAGAAACTCTGACTTGGATTTCTGATTTATAGAGTATACTTTACCATTCTGAGCTACTCAGCTCAGCAAGTGGTTGCTCAGAGATTGCAAGACTTGAAATGTCTGTGACATAGTATAAATTATTTTGATCCTCCCTTGGGTATTTATTTAATTTCTCACCCATTTACCGTACTTCGCATAAAATGGCAGAAGTGAGACAGAAACTATTAGAAAACTGGAAATACCACCAAGAATGTGAACCAGCTCTAGGAAGTTAGGATACCTGCCACAGAGGCAATCTGCTGATAAAGAAATTACTTTGCCATGCATTCTGTTTCTGTCTGTTACCTCTGTTTTCCTAAATCCAACATCCAAAGTAGCAATCCTACAGATAATGAAACAGATATTTATTTAATAAAATATTAGAAGTGGTTCTGCAAGGCAATTACAAAACTGTGTTGAACCTTCTTATAAAATAGCCATCTTCTCTATTTGTAGGGTTTTTTTCCCAAACAAAACAACACAGAACCACACTGATCTTTGTTACTGTTTTCATTTTTTTTTTCACCTTCGTTAAAATCAGCTCTATCACCAAAAAGTTTATAGCCACTTATGTCTGCAGGAAGAATCTATATACAGATACACAGCTGTCATCATATCTCTGAATGCTTTCTTTCCACACAAAATCCCACTGTCACCAGCTCTGCCAGTGTAGACCTGCAACTTGTTGATGGTGGAATGCTTTTGAAATGGAACATGGGAAGAACCCAACCTCAGGGACCTGCTCTCCCACCCTTCTGTTTTTCAGGCTGCACTTACCCCCAGTGCAGTTATGGTACCTGCACCTACAACACTGGCAATGGACACTAGAACTTGGGCTCTTTTCTCTGTCTTCTAGTAAGGACTTGACCCAGTCTTTTTGGAACTCCAGCCTACTTATTTTTTCTTCTGTAGCTGAACAATATCTTTAAAATCTATCTCTCTCTTTAAATAGATACACACAAAAATAAATACACTGATAAGAAGAGTCCTACAAGGGCTGCCATTGTTAAAAAGCCTATTTAAGAAGCTTACTTTTTTTATTCTACAGCTAACTGCAATTCCAGGCCTTTTTAGCCGTGATGAGAAATAGGAAACTTTAATAGCCTAGTTCTGGTCTTAAATGCTGTGTGTGTGCACCAGCATATATATTTTAAAAATTGGAAACCTTTACATGAACACAGTACATCAAAAGCTGTTTTAACAAGCTGATTTAACAAGGTATTAAGATGCGTATTCAACCGAGGAGGTGGAGACTCAAATTCTGCAAATTTATGAACACAAATGTAGCAAAAGTACTGTTGAAAAAAAAGAAGAGTTTCTAAATATTCATCTCAATTTACACTTTTCACTGTGAGCTTAGTCCTTTATTTATAACTCAATTTGATTGTTAGCAAAAACAAGCAACTACTGCTTTATTTAATATTGCTTGAACATACTGGATTATTCCCTTGCAATTTTGGTCCTTTGCATGATTTTAGCTTATTTAAGCTAAAATAACTTAATATAACAATATAACCAGGCTACTTGACCTGAAGAGTTTCTGTCTTAATAGGTACATTGCTAATGTATCTAAGTAAGGGTGAAAAAAAACCCCAAACATGTTAAAGTATCAATAGACTAGCAGAACCTCTTAAACTGAATATTTTTTTCATGACGAAATTCCCTTTCTGTTCTTTCTCAAGCAACAAGGTATAAGGCATTTAGACTTTTTCATCTACTGCTAGAAAAATAATCAGTATTAGAGAGAGCATTTATCTGTATTGACAACTTTGCTGAAGGTCAGCAAATAAGTATATTTCTTGTGCTGATATTAAGAGATACTTTTATAAAGTAAAAGAGAGACCAGTAGAGACTTTCATTTTAATAAAAATGAATTTTCAATGGCATCAGTAACTAAAAATCTCTTTTGGTTCCTTTTATATTAGAAACATTACTGAAATACATATTTCTCCATTTTTTTCCTTATCAATATGTCAATACACGTACTTATATTCTGAAGTAGTAGGTGTGGCATGAAAAATTATAATGGACAATATCCAGATATTTCCTGTTCTGTGAAGGACAAAGGCAAGACATGGTTCTCTAGCAGCCTGTGGTATTAACTCTAGGCAATAAACATGCATTTGGGTATAAGAAATAGAACATTGGCAAAAAGGCCAAGGCAACTAGGACTTGGTTGACTTTCTAGAATCACCAAAACAAGAGAAAATAAGCTGGATAAAAATCAAAAGGCCTGCAGCACTCACACATGACTGGAGCAATGGTTGTACTTATAGAAGAACTCAGCAACTGTTTCATCCTTCTGCACCTGATTTCAGGAGTCACTGCTCCAAAAGACAGTATTTCCTGTTTTTCTGCTTCTGCCAAAGACAGCACTCTTCCACAAAAGCAGACTTAGGTAAAAGGGTAAGTGAAGGCACCTATACAAATTACAGAGTAAGTTACCAAGCTTCACACATGGACTATTTAAAATAGAGCATACCTATTAGTATAAAGAAAGAATAGATAGATGGACAGACAGACAGACAGACAGACAGATAGATAGGTTTACACACATATAATGTGGCCTTTGATTGAGCAGCTGAAAAATACCCAGACTGCAAATGTCCAAAAATCTGAGCATACAGGTAAGGATGTGTTTTAAAATGGTCTTTTCATCTGGTCACACTTCTTTCATTTACTGTGTCAGAAAACAAAACTAACTCATCCTGATACAGATCACCTTGCCATGAACTGAACCACTTGGGCTAGGGGCAGTTTATTATGGCTAATTTGGTGCCAAGATGTCATGGCTAACGAAATACCTGACCCAGAAAAAGTGAAATTAACATGTTTGGTGTGCAAAGATACTTGGTTAAACAATAACTACTGTTCATTTTACTCGCCTTATATGGAAACATGAAAATTAAAGCTGAAAAAGACAGTAGCGTTCATCCATCCATGCAGAATGACTTCCTATTATATGCTTCAAAATTCATTGTCCAGTCTCATTTCACTATGAGAGAGCTTCCAATTACTATACCTATTCATATCTATTATTGTTTTATGACATGCCTAAAGCTGTGAGCAGTATTATATCTTATCATAGTCTGTAAAAAGGGGGTCTATCCCATTTCTAGTCTATAACATGACGCAACCAGGAACAAAACTGTTGGGGGTGGGGCAGCAGTTGCTTCTTCTATCATATTGCAAACTTGTAAAAATTTCCTGCTTGCTGTCACCCTTGTTTTCAACATCAATTCTTTACAATCATCTTTCTACTGCTGAATACCTGTGTTTTGCATTATTATTTCAGCAGATGTATCAGATTCCATTTGCCGGGTTGAATCCCATTTTGTGATTTCCTCTTCATATTTCTAACCTGTCCTCACTTTTTATATCTCTGCACTCTGTCCTCGCTGGTGTTGGCAACACCTTCCAGTTTTAGTACAACCTGCAGATTTAATTAATTGTCTGTTTACCTCCCCTTCCTTAATCACATGATTAACAAATTAAGTATGCCACTCACAACTGCAGAAGGCCTCTAGACACCTTAGTCCATCCCCAAAATACCACTTGAACTCTTGCAACCAAATGACAAATTTACATGGCAATATGGGAACACCCACAGTCATTTCAACTGCCCAAAACATTTTCCAAAATTCTGTATCTATCCCTTCATTTAAGCAAAGATCTGTGAGGCTGTTTCCTCCATACTATTTTTATTTTTTTTTTATTAAATCACAGTTTCCAAGTGGTTTTGCCTGACTTTCTGCAATTCAAGTCATTTAGTCCCTTCAGTATATCATATTCTCTGGAAACTTTCTGGAAACACAACATTCCTGTGTTTCTTCAGGAAATGGTTGGTCCAAGGTTCACTTGGACCTCGAGCAACCATGTTCTCTGCCATGATTCTCAAAGAGCTGGAAAAAATGGAGGGAGTTCCACTAGATGGCATGGTCTCTCCTTCTTCCTGAAACCTCAGAGGCCCCTGGGCGCAGCCTCTTGAGACCAGGGACTGGGAGGAGAGATTGAGACTATCCCCCCATGAAGCCTATGGGGAAGCAAGCCCAGAAGACCACTTCTGCTCTTGATCTTCATGCTCACCTGTGTTTCCATACTGTGTGTGTGCACAGCTCAGGAACAAACTATGGTCAAGCACTCTTGGAAGAACAGCTCCATCTTATCACCTCCACATGAGGCAGGAAGAGGGGCCAGGCAGCAGGGAAGAGGCAAGTAGCACCTGCCTGGTTATTCTTGGCCTCCCAAAAATGCCTTTGGGCTTAGCAAGTGGAGACAAGAGAAACCATGGGGTAAAACCTTCAGTGTCAGAGCAATAATATTTGTTATCTTGTTTTTTAGTCATTGTCTTTATTTCAGATGGACCACAAATCTTTATGCAGTCATGAAGATATGTACACATACAGAATGAACCAAAAAAAAACCCAACAACCCAGCCCTGTATTCAGACCCATCTAACCTCTCTACTTTTAGGTCATCTTTGACTAAGGCATATCAAGTCAAAAATTAAATGGTTTTGGGGTAAAGATTGTTTCTTGCAGATTCAGTATAGTTCCTACCACAACACTAGGCTTTATAAACAACAACAGGCAGCCCTATGGTAATTACCAGAATCACTCTTTTTTCTTTCTTTTATTAAAGATTGGTATTAGATTTGCTTTTTCCCAATCTTATGATAATTCCTCAACTGTACTTTACTTTTCAGAAATAATTAGTAGCGATTATGTAAATTCATTATCTATGTCTCTTAAGACCACACCATGCTTATCATCCAGACCTGCTGATTCACTTTATTCCATTTTTTTTCTCTAAGTATTGCCTTACTCATTTTTTATCAACAACTATTTTGAAAAGGTCTTAATTACTTGAGCTATTATGTCCACACTATTTTTGTTTTTCTTGTCAAGGATTGATTTTTAAAGTAGCTCAGTGCCTCAGCCATTTCAGAACCAGCTTTCATTTTGTCACACTCTTCATTTATTATTGAGCTTAGTTTTTCATTCCATTATTTCTTTTTTTTCTCCAATATATTTAAAATGCTATTCTTATTTCCCCTGGCTCCTTTGGCTAGTATTAACTCATTCTGCTTTTGCATTTCTTTTAACTTTTCCAGGTCTTAAAAGAGTTTTAATTTTCCTGGTTGTTTCCATCTTTCATTTTTGCCTTGGGAGAGATCTGGCTTCCACAGATCTTTGAGGAGCCCCTGGTGAAACTATACCAACTTCTCTTTATCCCATATATTTTCATATTTCTCAGAGCTATAGTTTAGTACCTTTTAGAGAGGCAAGTCACAGCTGGAAAATATGATTGGGAATATCTGATAGGTATTTTCAATTCTGATTGAGCTGTAAAACATAATAAATCATTTGACAATCCTGTGACTCAGTTTCTCCACCAGTGGACCTGTATATTATCTATGTCTTCAGAGGACTGTGCTAACACTTATCTAATATATACCTATATTGATAGATATCCTTTGACTTTCTCAAGTATAGTAAACATGGAAACTCTTGTGATTTTATAGAGTTCTACAATTATGTTTCTGCAGGGAAGAAATAGGTCAAATTCCTCCCTTTCACACTGAACACCTCAAAGCTCCTACAAAATCAGTCTAGCTCAAAGTAACAAAAGGCAGGATTTTCTGAAGTTATTATATATGAATAAGATTTTAAACACTCCTTTATGTTCATTAGGTGCAATTTTCTATCTGATTAGCTCTGGTTGCCTGCAAAATGTGCAAATACCTGACATTTTTGCCCATTTCCTCTATTTACAGAACTTTAGAAATATGTTGCTTTAGATTTGGTGTGTTTTACAATGTTATGGCTAGAAAACATATATCCTAGTAAAATTGCACCCATCAGAATTCAGTGCTCTTTGGAAAAAGGAAAAATAATTACTCCTAAGGCCAGTAGTAGAACAAAACACCAGCATTCCCAGCACTGAATTGCAAAGAAAACAATGAAAACAATTTGCTAATAATTTGTCAAATTTCTAGCTTTGTTGCCACTACTAAATGTTTAAATGTGTGCACGAGTATGACAGCAGCAACTGACACAACATTTTTATGGAAGAGGAAAAAACAATGGTACTATAAAATCCTGTGTTTTAATAAGGAAGTCAAGAACACCAGAAGTAGTCTCAGAAACTGAGTCAGTTCTTTTCTGCTTTTCATCTCTTCCTTCTCTCAACACCAGCTTTGGAAGGAAAATAAAGCTGAAATTGAAAAATTAAATGCTAATTTTAAATATATGGATATCCAAATCCCCTACGTTCAAACAAACCCCAATGAAATTAGTATACCCCAGTGAAAATAAATGTCCCGATCACTCTTTCCCTCTGGAATTCTCTGCTTTTCCAGGTGCCTGCAGTGAGATCTCTTGCAATAATGGAGTAGTCCAATCTTTGATACTTAATTGTACTGGATTACTGTTTGGCAATGAACCAAGTGGTTGGCCTGGGGACAGATCATTTTATTTAACGGCTCATCACCAGAACCTCACCAGCATGCAAACAGAAATCACTATTCTGCTGCTGCCAAAAGAGTGTAAGAACACAGGAGGCTAATCAGCCTGGGAGACACTCAACTAATGGCATACACAGGTAAGCGTCCACTTAAAAAAATGAAAGGCATAAGGCCAAAAAAAAAAGGACCCAAATGCTTAAAATTATGAAGAAACAACAAAGAGACACTTGTATCTTAAGGGAAAAATCAACTAAAATCAAAACACGTAGTTTCTTTTTTCATGGTTAATTACCATTACACTTAACTTGTTACTTATTGTTTGTGTAATTTAGGCTCGAGGGAGGAATATGTGAAAAGTCCTGCTCCAAAAAAGCTTCAAGGAAATAATTTATGAGAGCTCACAGATAAGAGCCTTTAGATTTGACATTTTGATTTCTATAATAAATTGTTTTATTTTAAAAGTAAAACATCATGTAAATTAATTCATCCCTCAAGCAACATGTAGAAAATGCCTCAGACATGTTTCAACAAACGTTCACTCTTCAGCTATGTTCATTATAATGTTCTACTATGATAATAAGTGCTCTGTAAATCAATAAGTAAAACTACACAGTGCCCAATTTAGAAATGCAGCTTCCGTCTCCTCTTGTCCTTAGCAGAAGCAATGACTTTAGTACTGGTGTGTCCTCTCCTCCACTGTGACTGCAGAAAGATTACGAAAGGCATTTTGTATGACTAGTTATGAAAGACACTCAGCAGGGCACTGAAAAGTTTTATGGGGGCTGTAGCAAATATCAACAGTTTACAGGGAAGGAGAATAACAAGTGTCAAAAGTTATTGTTTTCATCTCCAAGCAATGAGGTGAGTGAGGAAAGATAATTAAAGCCTATCAGCTAGCAAAAATCCATTTCTTTCTCCTTTCTTTGCCCCCTCCTAATTAGCAGCCAGGTTCTTTACTATTAAATAAAATTTCTTATAAGGCTTTTCAGAAAAATTCACCGTCTCTTCTCTTTTTCTTTTTAATGCCTCTCCCCACAACCTTTTCATCTTTTGTTTCATTTCCATGCTGCAAAGACACAGTTCAGACAGAGGGTTTGATACTGCAGACTTAGTGAGGAAGAAGATAATTTGCTTCTTGCCACCAAGTTTTTCAGGGATACTAAAGAGATAGGGGTCAGACCGACTCCTTTGAATTGCCACCTCCTGCTAGTCTTCCCCTTTCATGGGTGCTGCTTGCTGCCAGGTCAGTAGGGGTTTTTCCTTTTAGTACTAGATACACTCCAGATTGAAGGTGCTTATCTAAACAAATGGACTATAAAGCACAACAATGAGTTTGCAATAAAAACACTAAAAAAAAAATATATATATATATATAAAATGGCAACTTTGCACATATAGTTTACTACAGCCTTTTTTTAATCAAGATGTTTGCAGAAAAACCTGACACACAGATACTACAAGCATACATAATAGGAAACCTGTTAATGTCTTTGCAGATACTGAATTTCTGTAGAACATTCTGCACTAACCAAGTAAGTAGAAAACAGCATCAGGTAACCATGTGATGAAACCTAACTCTGTGTTGTCATATGCTTACATGTCTTAGTGCACATACACAGAAACAAGTATGTATTTTATTTGCATGTAAAAACACAAGATCAATGTTACAACACATGGGATGTCCTGATTGTATTAAACTGTTGTATTAAACTTGTCCATGATAAATATCATGGTTACTGTCATCCAGACAAAACAAAGAGTTGAAGTGATAGGCTGCAGAGGGAAGCACGTATTAAGAGTTTATAGATGGGTCCCCAAAAATACACATTTATAGTAAAAGCAATCAAACATACAGAGGCAATGATCAGGATCACTGAGCAAAATCTTGAATAGAGCAACAAAGAAATATAGGAAACAAATTGCCTTCTGGCACTACCAATAGTAATATCATAAAGATGATAGCTATTTTCCACAAATAAATCTAAAATGACCTTTTGGGCCACATACAGTCTGTGATAATTTGTAATTTACTTTCCTTGATAATCATGTCACTGGAAGCTTGAATTTTCCTTAATTTACCATATAGGAGGAGTTAAGTGCAAAGACACCAAGAAGCAGAGACAGTGAATTAGCTGGGGTTAGAAGCAAAAATTCTATTAGGCAGCTAATTCTTTGAACATTGGGCTACCTTATTTTAAATTACTTAAACATCTGTACAAGAAACAAATAAATCCTGAAGGGTCAAATCCTGCAGTCTTTACTCAGACAAAATTCCCATTGACTCATGGGATTTGACCCTTAGTTGGGAATATGCACAGGTTCAGACCATCTTTTTAAAGCTCAGATGTGGAAATTCTCTTTGGAGCAGAAAAGTCCTCAGGGAAAGGCTTTCTGATACCACAAGCATCCAAGACACTAGTCTGGGCTAATCACTAACAGGTTAGCATCTCTGAAAATAATACTGTCTAACAGCAGAGGAATGTGTAGTCTGGTTCTCATAAAATTTCAAACCTGGGACAAAACAGAAGAATCTGCTAGAGCTACCTCTTTTTTCATCTGAATTAATAACACATTATCAGTTTGGTAAGAAAATATGAACTGTTATTATCAAGCTTCCAGATATACAATGGAACTTGGAAGCAAATGCAGCAGTAAATATTTGCTACTGCATAGTCACAGTAAATACAAAATATCGAATACTTATTTTTTTCAGCATTGTTTCACTTTATAAATACTTAATGAGTTATGCTATAAAGCTAAAAAATAATTCTAAATTTGAACATCCTTTGGGGGGAAAAAAAGAAAATGCTACCACAGTATAGGATAACCAGTAAATCTATCCTCGAGAAAATACTCTCTTTTTCCTTAAAGAAAGACAAGAGGTTCTATGGCAGAAAAAAGTAAATGCCAAATTTTAATATCTCTTTGCTTTAAAAATAACTGACATGGAATTTGAGCTTATCAGAATCTCATGGTTTTTGCCTGTTATTTTCCAAAAAACAGTCAGGTTGCTGGGGGTTTTTTTCTTTTTTTTTTTGAGGGGTGTATTTTCAGGTTTAGAAGCTCAGCTTGAGATAGTACAGGCCAAATTTTCACAAAGAATAAACAAAGCAGACTAGCATCTGAAGGTGCTCAGCACCCCTGTAAATGCAGATGTAAGGTATATGAACCAGTGCATCTGCATTAAGCAACTTCTTTTCAACATCTGGTACAAAGTGCTGGCAAGCTTTTGCTGGCCACCTTACCAGGCTGACAGATTTATATATTCATCCACAGGAGAAAGACTCCAGGGTAGCAGATGCCTACAAAGCCAGGGGGAAGTTTGTCACCTGGGGAAAGCACGCAGAGATCAGAGGATCCAAGCGCTGCTGCAGACACTCTGCTCCCAGCAGGCATCTTAATTCCACTTACAGAAGGTTCTCCCTGGCTGCAATGTCCTGAGGACCCACAGACTTGAATTTTTCACAGCCCTATTCCTTACTCTTGGGAATCCTTATAGAATTACTGGGAATGGTTATTATTAAGCATCTTTAACTATCACACATCCAACACGTGTCCAATGTCTCCCCAGAAGAGCTCATAGATGTGCACAGCAACCAACTTAAAGTCTCAGTATGGGATGGTCTATACTAAGTCTCCATGTCTCAGAAAGGACGCACCAAAAATTTCAGAGCCACAGAAGAACGTCTGCTGGGATGCAATACACAAATATCTGATCTGGTAGAGAAAGAAACTACACAAGGGAAGCAACATTTAAAGCATGTTCTGAAAGAGGGAAATATTTTTTCTTATTTAAAATTCTTTTAAAATATTTTATATTTGTCTTAACTACTTATTCCTGATTATTATATTGGTTTAGCTTACTGAAAAGTGAAATAGAAAGAACAAAGTCCCTTTCGATAAACAAAACAGATTTTAAAAAATGTGATGGCAAGTGAATCCCACTTTATCACTCTTCCTGGAATTTCTATTGCAGAAATACAAAAGTCTGATTTATTTTTAAAGCATTTTAAACACATACCAACGTTACTTGGAAACAGGCCAGGTAAAAAAATTCCATCAGAACTGACACCCTACAAACACATGTTACCAGTAACCGCTATTGAGCCTAAAGAAATAAATGAAATGCTATACCTTTGGCAATGCAACACTTGGCACATTGCCAAAGATTCATAGCAGCAAGGTATATATCTACTTTAAATATACAGAAAGCTCAGGACTATGTATTAAACACATGCACTGCCCCTCCCCCACCTTAAGAGAAGTCTTTTGTCCCCACAACTTTTAAAGTTATTTAAGGTCGTCTTTTTTTTTAAATAAAACACTGTGCTACTTGTATTCCATAGCTGACAAAAATAATGACTATGAATTCTCAGAAAATCTAATCCTTGCAAAACAAGTTTGAGCTATTATTCACAAAAGTCTAGTTTAAAAAACAGGAGAGGAAGAACATCCAGCATAGATGAACATAATTTGAGGTGAGAGAATACATTGTTGAAAATGTTATCTATAACAGAAGTTAGAAGTTTATTAAGGCTATGGATATCTCTACCAAATCATGGCTTGAAAGGCCACTATCATCTTTAGCAGTCAATAAAATTCAAGCAAAAAATTCAAATTTCATATAAACAGGAGTGGTTTCTAGGGTTAAAAAGCTGTCTACAATATCTTTGTTAGCTCCATCTTTACCTACTCCATAACAAGACAACCTCAAACAAAGAGCAATTCTCAAACAGCCAATGATATTTCTGAAAAACACTACAAAGCACACTTACGGAGTCTTTACAGCAAGCACATGGATGGATTTTAAATACCTCAAGATCTTCTTGTAGTGTAGACTCACAGGTATTACTGGAGTGATTCCATGGGAAGGAAATAAATAATAATAAGTAAAAAAGACATGTATCTTTTGAAAATAATGCTAAAGTAAATTTCTCCTCTCTTCACATATACCTTTTCTGCTGGTATTTGAATACTGCATGTGGAATACAGCCATGGAAGTCAGGAGTCAAATGTCCCATTCACACCTTCCATTAGCAAACATGCTGAAAAAAAATTCCTATGCCACTGCTACAACCTGCAGAGGCATGACAACTGAGATTTTATGGCAAAAGACACAGGCTTGCAGGACTTGAAGCATATTCAAGGGGGATTGCACGTGGACCAGCAGATGAAATCACATGCATCTGTGGTGCTGAGGAGAGGTGTTAATTTTAAAATCTGTGCACTAGCCTAAAGGTGCAAGGGGGATGGCCTTTCTTCTGCTCAGCGTCTAACAGTAAATGATATCACCTTTTAGGAATTTTTTTCTGGTAATGAAAGGCATGGTGGACTGGAGGGAGAGAACAAGGGACATCTGGATCCTCTTCTGGAATGACAATTAGGCAATGGTCCATATTAACAACAGGCGGCCAGTAAAATCACCAGGGCTCATGCATCAGATATAAAGTGATTACCTTCAAATATTGATTTTACAGCAAGACCGGTCCCAGAGGTTATAATGGCTGTTGCTTGTTTCTGAGAGGACAGTTTTTGAGCACTGGAAGTGAACTCTATAAGGAGCTATTACTCCTCAACAAATATTTTATGCACTTTTGGTGGTTAGTGCCATGGAGACTATCCCAACAATCAGTGTGTCTAAGGGATTAGAAGAAATTATTAGGCCAAAGTATTTTGGTGTTGCTCGCTTTCCCTATCTTTTATGTCACAGTGACTTTGGACATTTTGCTAGGAGACTTCAAGTTCTCCAATTACTCTAATAAGGCCAGTGAGTCATACAGCTCTCCTACTGCCTGAAGAAAGTGGGGCTGGGATAAGTGGTAATGATGTAAGGCTGGAGACAGGACAAGGTTACAGTGGTTCCCCACAGCATGTAGGGATATACACAGATACATTCTGGGGCTGGATGGACATACCTGCTTTGAGGCTTTTACACTTGTAATGTAGGGATATTTGGGGATATAGCACATCCACAAGTCAGGCACAAACATGACTGCTTTTCATCACAGCTGTGTGTGCTTCTGTGTGGCACTCACACTGCTTTTCCTTCTCTTCCTCCAGAAAAAAAAGTTACCTGAATGTAGCCTTTCCCTAAATCTGTGACAAATCTGAGCTGCCTTTGAAGATTTGTGTCTTTACAAATGCCTGTGACAACCTGCAGCAGCCAAAGCCAGCAGGTGCAGGTGCCTGAGCCTCCAAACATCAACAGGCTGTGGCAGGACCAGGGTTTGGTGCAGAGCTCGGCTCCATCACCCAGCTGGGTCCCAAATGAGGGACCCACTGTACAGTCAGCCCTAATGCCCTCAAACGAGCATCTCTTGTGCACTTCCCTCAAGGGCAACGGTAATGTTTCTACTCACAGCCACTTGTGAAGACCACTGAAAAATGGCAGCTAATGCTGAAAGCAGCTGCCCACTTATTTAGCAAATTTTCCTGTAGATAGCACTTACGCTCTTGACACTGCAGCTGCTGCTAGTTCCTATCCATGTGAATCTTTAAGAATTTCTTTAGATGGGGATTTCTAACACATCAAAATATGTTTCCTAGCACAACTTAAAAGCCATTCACTCAGCTAGGTTGAGTTAAACCTTCAGAGAAATCTTAGGTTTTAACTAGGCAAGGTTCTAATGTGAAAGTTTATATTTTTTGGTTATGTCATGCCTAAAATGTAGTAGCTAACATGTTCTCATCAAAACCATTAACTAAAATATTGGTATCTGCATGCTGTCTCAGTTTCTGCCTCTCCCTCCTGACAGTGTCTAGCAGCAGGTTCCAGGCAAGTTTAATAACTCTGAGCATCATGAGCTGGTGTCAGTGGAAGTCCCTTGACCACAGCATCCAGCTGCTGCAACAAAAAAATTCTCCAGTTTCTGTGAGGTACCAACACCATCATGGTATCAGCTGTACTCCTCCAGAAAGTGGGTTGAGTTGAGAAATCTGCAGAACTTCCTTCATCATTTTTCCTTATGCAATTTTAAAAAATGTTTTTCTTAGTTCCAAACCACTGGGGCTTAAAATATTATAAGGATGGAATAAGGAAAAGGATCTTATTTTTCTTTTTAAAAAAGAAAAATTATTTTCAGTTTAGAAACTCAGAACAGCATGTTGTTATACTGGCAGATACCTTTATTTTGAATATAGTGCAAAATTGCAACCTTTTACTGTCTAATGACTGTTCCTGATTATTCCATAAAACACACCTAATTTTTTTAACTACTGTTGGTCTGTTAGGTACATTTGGTTACCCACATAACTTGTGCTACCCATATATCCATATATGAGACAGCTCACTTATTTACCCTAATACATATAGCTTTAATTTGAGCTAACACCATTGAAATATATAAAGAATATCCCTGACACTCAGATGAAAGATTTGACTGAAGCATCACAAAAACACATTGAGCAATCAACACCAACACACAGTTAAAATAGATTCTCCTTTTGCACAGGAGGACATTACTGCTGACATCTCATGCCTAATATAACACAAAATTAGCAAAAAACATCAAGAAAAATCCACCTCCAGGTATGTCATCTGTAACAGTGTGTGATCCTCTAGATATACTCCATTAACACAGACAAACTTTTAGGAAGTATAATATGATCCTTGATGGAGGGACTAAGTGACCACTATCAGATGTTCTGATCCCTGTTGAAGTATGCTACTAAGTCTAGCATAAATACAAATTGCCCAGATGACTTACTGATATGCAAAGTTACCATTTTTAATGGGCCTTCAAATACTATATATGCCTCTTGGCTACCTTTGACAATAGGATAGCATGTAATATCTCTTTTTCTTGACCTTTCTTGCTGAGTACTTTCAAAATCTTTCAGGTGCAGATCAGTACAGCAGGACTAAATCTCTTGGCAACTGTTAGGTCTCTACAGGACCATAATGAAGACTAAACTGTACTTCTGCTCTGCAGTATGGTCTTTCCCATTCAATACAACTGGAGAAATTAATAAAAAAACCAAATTTATTGTAAAATACAGATCTTTCTGGCTTTTACAGAAGTGTTAGGAATGATAAGGACACAAATCAGCTTCTCACCCTTATAAGGTCTAAGGAAGAGAGAGATATGGTAGCAAGCCTCTGTCTTTAAGGTAAAAGGCCCATTTTTTAAATTTTCCCCTGAGTCACTTCAGGGCCAGAAAGCATCCCAAAGACAGAGAGACAGAACTATGAACAGAGTCATTTGCTTCCTCAATATTTCTCAAAGGAATTAATCTGTAAATAACAGAAGTTTTAGGTGATTCCTAATGAACCATGTGCAGCAATCCAATGCCTCTTCTAAAGCCATAACAGAAACAAAGTCGATATGTAAGATTTTTATTTACCTTTATATTGCTCAGGCTGTGTTTCAGCTCTCACAATATCCTCACTGATCCATATTCTGACAGCTGTATCAGTTTGGGCAGTACCTTACTCTCCAAAGGACACCAAAATACTTGAAAGATTTGTCACAGAAGAAAGTATTCTTTGTAAGACTATTCTTGTCAGAATAGGGTCCTTGGATGATGACTCACTGGGCTGGAATGTGGTGCATTGCTATTATTCATTTACCATTTAATGATACAGACTTTTAAAATACAGCTCATACTCGACTGTTCTAAATCCTCCGTGCAAAAACAATCTCAAATTAGATGAAAATTATTCGAGACCTTTAAAGCACCACATTAGTTAAAATCAGCAAAAGTAGAGAAAGGAGATATGCAGATAATAAAGCAATCAATAAGACAGCCTGATTGAAAAATGTTTTAGGAATGGTGATGTCAAAATAAACCTTTTTTTTTACAATCTATATGGGCATCTAATATAAATCTAATTGGGTCAAATTTTTTAATTACATTTTACATTGCTAGTATTAGTACCAAAACAAGACTATTTCAAAAATCCATTTTTGCCAGTTTTTCATATTTCATCTTTCATTTTGATCTGATTCCTTAATACTGCATCAATCATTTGTAGTGGTTGAGATAGCAGAATATTTAATCTTTATAAATACTCTCTCTCTCTCTTCAAGTTCTGTACTTTGAATATATCCAGAATTTTCAGGAAAAGCTTAGAATGAATAGATCAAAACTGATCTGTGGTACAGTAACCAATTGATTTCTGTTAATGCAAAATCCATTCACTGATGTTTGAAAATAAACATTGAATTATTTTTTCCCATTATCAATGTTTGACAAGACACTCAAGGATACATTTAAATCAGAAACACAAAACTCTTGGATTGATGTAAGAGTGTTAGGTTAAACTCATTTTTTTAAAAAATTATATTTTAATCCCTAAAGGATAAACATTTATCCTCTAAGATACAGGGATAAAGATTTTAATGGCATCTTGCTTTGGGATTCAAAATAAATAAGGCAAAGATGAGTTTCCATCTTCTTAAAACTAAATTACAGAGATTAAAATATATAAACACAAAATGAAGGTATTCCATTTGCATATTATATTTCGCTCTTAAAGTTGATATTGAAGATTAAGGGTCAGCATTTAATCCTCACTATCCTAATCCCTAAAATTACAAAGACAGGCATAAGTGCATGTCTGCTCCACTAAATTACCTTGAAAGAAAGCAAATTCCGGATGAAAAGGGAAGCATATTTATATTATGGTGATTTAAAATCTGTCACCTAAACACATCTTCTCCCCTCTATCCATTGACCTAAATTGCACACTAAAAGCTTGCTTGTCTGCAAATGGGCAGCTAACACTTTGAGACAATCCAGAGATTCTTCACTTACGCACAATCATGCCAACTATTTTTCTGACTACAATAAACACTGTCTTGTTCATATTTTGCAGAAACAGGAGTCAAGTTACAAACCAGAAGAGTTTCCCTACTTTTCCCAGCCCCATTCCTAGATATAGATAATTCTATAAATTTAAGATTCTGAGAGAGAAATGTATTAATGAAAATTAGTAGGTCAAGCATGCTCTGACTTAAAGTCTAAGGGAACTCTAAGGGGAATTACACTCCAGAGGATACTGTACCTCAGACAAAGCAGAATTATAACATAAAATAACCCTAGTCTCTAGAAGAAAAAAAGCTGTAAACCAGTACTGATTATACCCTATTCATCTGTTTCTCTAAAATATTAGCTTTTTCCATAGGTTATATGGAGCAACTGAAATTAATGATGGAGCTGCCCCTGACTTGAACAGGACAAGGACATCAACCCTCACTGTCTGCTCTGCTGCCTTACCAATATTAAATTGCAATGGAGAAAAAACCCTCACAGATGAACCAACAAAAATACCAGGATATAAAACAATAAAAGCAAACTGAATCTCATAGGACTGTATTCTGTATTTTACATTCAATATTTGTCTACTTCCTAATATTGCAGATTGATAGAAGTGCTACACCACATACTGAGGTAAAATATCTATGCTGCACTCAGCCCTTCAGATTTGCCATAAGAATTGTCTATGTCTGTACCAAGATGTTCTAATATTTATTTTTGAAGAATTTCTTTGCAATTTGAGCCATCTAGAAGAGAACTATTTTATCATGACTATCAAAATAAGAAGCTCTGTAATTATAATCATAAATAGGGCACTACGTTCCTTCTTTTGAAGTTTTTTTAACATATTTTTATACTCTAAAGGGAAGACAAAATCCCTGTTAAAAACCTATTAGCAAATAACGTTTTTTATCTGTAAGGGCATTTCTATTACTGAACATAAGGTTTCTCTCTACTTATCAGAATGTCTGGAGCTACAATGCAATCCCTACATATAAGAAAACTGAAAAACATCTCAAGCTTAGCTACTGAATTTAAACTCTGCACATTCCTCCATTAAAAGCATATTTTAGAACTATCCTAACAGTTTTGCCACTAATTTTCATCCCCTGTAGGTATAAAAAAACCTCAAACAAAAACCCTTCATAAAAGGTTCAGTCATCTCAAGGAAAAAAGCTCCACACAACAATGCTGCTGTGATTTTCAGTATTTCAGAGCCAAACCCCTGCTGCTTGGTCATGATAGTTATAAAAGCACACTAATGAAAGCAGCCAAATTTATAATTAATTTTAATTCTGATGAAACCATACTGCTCTAATCAACTGCCTATCAAATGTCGGTGCAAATTACACTAACAAAAATAATTATTACGACAGGTTGGCAGAATAAAATTTTCCATATACTCCATCTGCATAGAGAATGCCTGTGTGGGAATTGCTTTTAATGAACAACAAATTACAATTACTAAACTAAATGAACCATCTGCCTTTTTTGTTTGTTTTCACAGTCTCACTAGTACAGGGTGCACTGTCAGCTTAATTGCCATTCAAAATGGCAGACTGACCTACCACCAGACTTTCAAGTCCACAACATTTTAACTGAAAAGCCACAGCAGATGTTTTTAATTTTATGAAGAGGACAAGTATGTTTTATAAATATATTCTAAATATAAAAGGCCAGCGTTTAAATAATAATAATAAGGTACATGCCTATTTCAGACTGGAGGGCTTGTATGACTAAATATCTCTAAACCCTAAATTAGCACATGAAGTATTCATAGACCAATACTTATTGAAACAAGTCTTGATGTGCTTTATTAACAACTTTGTTCAAGAAAATGTTCTGTCTCTAGTCTTTAATAAGTGACCACTGTTTTTCAAAGGGGCACACATGAGGACTTGTAGCAATAGCAACTATTAATAAACTTTTACCAAGCATATTTCAAGTGCTTATTTGGATATGTCATCTGGCATTTCCATTAAAAAAAAAAAAAGGAAAACCAGTGTCTTATTTGCACATCTCATACCAGTTGAGCTTTCCTTGCTGAGTTTTTGTTTTTGAGGACCATAGTATTTTGTAACAGTTGGAAGATAAACTCTTAATAACAAACATTGAGGGGAAAAGAATCTGACCTGGGCATGCACTTAAAAAAAGAAACTCCACTTACTACTACTGCATAACGTAGAAGGAGAGGTTGAGAAGTTTTATTTCATTATTTTATTACTTATATAGTGGCTACATCAGCCCTATTTTCTAAAAGCCTGGCTCATTGCTTATTATTAAAAAATTTAAATGTTTTGGAAAATAATCCTTCTCTATTGAAGGGTCTGAACTGCAAGCCTTTGAGACAAAAGCTTCCTCTTTGTCTGAAGTACCAAAATCTTTCAAGCAAAAACTAAAAGTACCACTGCTACAGAAGAGAAAAAAATAATGAACAAAAGGAAAAATCCCACACACAACAGAACAAAAAAGAACCAAAACAAAGCAACCAAACTCAAAAACTTTGTCTGTGTCCAGTGAAGCTCTCATATCTCTGAGACTGTCTCCAAATGCCACTGTGTTATTTCAGGTTTGGATCCCGATGCAAAGGACAATTGTAAAAAGGAGAGAGTTAGGAAGATGCTTGTTTGTTTCAAACAGCTGTGGTTCAGAGCTTTGAGAAAGTGATCAATAAATGTAAATACTATTTCATGTTCTGTTTTTAATGTCATTTACATGTTCATTTTTAATTTATTCTAGCTATTGTGACAATATATAAGACAAAGGGAAAAAATTGACTAAGAGAATGGGCATCTCACTTCCAAGTATATTAAATGATTTAATGACCCATATACAGAGTGATGCAAAGTAAAATCAACTTCTATTTCCAGACCTCCATGAAGCTGGATAAGGGAAGGTGGTTTAAAATCATTCCTGTTTTAGGTCAATGTTATTTATCATTGTCCACACTTGGAGCTACTATATATTGCTTCAAAATACTCGATTTAGCTGGTCTGCATGCCAGTGCCCACTCACATACCCATGTCTGATTTGGGGATTAAAATAATCCTTATTCCCTCCCCCTTCTACACACCTCTGGTTAAGACTAGAAATAACAAAGAAAAATCTGATTCCTCTACTAGGATATTTGATTTTAAAAGATGCATTACAGTGATTACATTACAGTGTTATTATAATTAATATTTACAATCACTAACTTGTAATACCAGTATTACTAACTACAGTTCTTTGCAGAGATATGTGAAGAAGATATGTTAAAAAAACCTATTAAATTTTAGTTCATTCACTGAACAGTATTAATAAAACTGCTTCATTCTCATTTTCACTTTGCAGTAGTCTTGTTTCTCCTGCTACTTGGACTTTATTTGAAGAAGCTTTTGTTTGAATGCCTTTGACTGACTTCCACATTGGTTTACCTTCCAGGGTCTGCCAAGTATTGTTTGGGGTAACGTTTTTTCCTCTGTAGTTCTTACCATCACAGCCTGGATGTCTGGAAAAAATCACATCTCAATTTTCCTTTTGAGGTCTTTCCTCAAATAATCAATGTATTTTCTTTTTTTCTACCAGAAGAAGCTTTCCTCTTCTTTTGGGTCAAGCAAAACCTTTCCCTCCTACAGCTTTTCTTCTAGTCCCACTTACATACTAACGTCTGTGAATTCTCCAATACATTATTAATACTCTGCAGGGAAAGAAAACAGGGAAATGTGAAAAATATCATGCTGAACAACATGGCTCTCCCTAAAGAAGACTGATCCCTCTACTGCAATTCAAATCTTCTGCTCACTCATACTCTGTCTGTATTACAGTGCTTCCTAGCAGAGAGTCCAAGTGCATGCCCTGCCATCTCCCAGCCCTGTATGGGGACAAATCCCTGCAGAGCACAAGGTTACCCCTGCTTCCCCTATTCCATTTAAGACCTGGGTTCCACACACAGATTGACTGGCCATGGTTGGAGAGATGCTGTGCCAGGACCCAGACAGCTATCAGCACACAGCCTCCCTAGGCCTGGATTGTTTATTCTGCTCATAACGTTCACAACACTGGAGTTTGTCTGCCTAATCCTTGCTGGGAGCAGAGTGTACAGAACAATTAATAACAGCTAGCACTCAGAGGTAGCACGTTACTGCGATGCCTGTAAAACTGCTGTGAAAAACAGTAACCTGAGTCAAGGCCTATCTCACATGGTGCCACATGGGTTCTGTAGAACTAGTGTCACGGGAGCCAGGCTGCAGATGCTTCACCCTCTTCCAAGAGGTGGAATAAAATTGGGCTTCCTAGAAACGTGGAGAGATCTTGTGTGGTATTGAATCATAACTGGTCTTAGAATGATCAGAGAGTTTCCATTAGTCATCCAAATTTAAAAAAATATATTCAAATCCTGTACCTTTACATGTTGTACTGAGGATATCAAATTATCTATGGAGAAATGCTGATGAATTATTACTCAAATGCAAACCCACAGTCTATGAATGCTCATCTGAAGGCAAACTTTTTGTCATGCTCTTTGAGCAGAAACAAATTAATTAGTTGTCAAATGGCCCTTTCTGTCTATTGTTTGTACTTCCAAATTAAATACATGAAACACTAATTATGACACAGACACTCCTCTCCCATGCTGAGTGATATGCTGACAAAGAAAAACAAAATAACCCAGACACGCAGATTCAGTTGTTTACTGTTGGAGTAGTACCTTTCCTTAGTGAGACTAAAATTGTGAACAGAAAGGCATCTTATTTACATTTGAAACACTCAGTTCTCGTATTCATTTTTGAAGTCTAATGTTGTCCTTTGAGAACAGTCACTGAGGGAGACGGAGAGATGGAAATGCAGGAGCAACACTGTGAATCATCCCCTTAGCCCAGGTGTTCCCACATGCTCTCTGTGCACACAGCTAATGTCAGATCCACAAAAAAGCAGGGTACAAATAAAAGCCCTTAGAGAGCTTCAATGAACATGCAGTGTGATGAGGGATCCTTGCCTGACCCTGGAAGACAGTCTGTTTATATCCTGACTTTAGCAATAATAATAGAGAACTAAACATTCTTGTATCTTTTTGTTTTAACCCACATAATCAGAAACATCATTAATGTTCATGCCCTTATCCTTCTTAAAAATCCTGATAAACTGTTTATCCGGATAACCCCCCACTGCAGCAGTGAATTTCACAGGCTGATTATTTACTGGAGAAAAAAAAAAAAAAAAGAGTAGCTCTGAGTTTCCCTGAATGCCACCTCCCTCTCCTACTACAGTGTCAAGTAAAGGGAGCACATGGCTGGGTTTCACTCTCTCCTTCATCATTTTATATACAGCCCTAAGCCATACCACCTTGTGCTGTGATCCCTTCAGATCTCACAGGCTAAAGCAGGGTCAGAACTCGGAGGGGAGATCTCCAAGGAAAACACCAGGGCTACAAAAAAGAGTTTTGGTAATTCATTGATGGTGCTCTCTGTCTAAATTAGTAATGAGTCAGTGCCCTAGCTTGGTGTTTAACAGCACCGTCCTGTTAGGAAATGTTTCCTTTTGGTTGAAACAAAGAACAGATTTCACAACTGCTTGTACTTAATAAAGTTATTAAGTACGTGGCACATTTTTTTCAAAGGAGGAAGAGCGTTAAGACAAATGTCTTGGCCAAATTTCAACTTGTAATTATGTTTTGCCTACCTACAGGCAATTCCCTGTGCAGTTTCACTTGAGCATGGCTTTTTTTGCTTTTTTTTTTCACCTGCCTTGAAAATACTTGCAGTGCACTGCTGCTGCACACAGTTGAACACGAGCTTTCTTCAATTCTACCAGTATGTACATGAAGATGGCCCTATATGCACTTAGGCTAACACAGAATGAAGGAGCACTGAATTTAATTAACATTGTTAAAACATTTTGAAAGCCTCCGAATAAAGGCTTTAAAAGTGTAAAGTATTACCATGGTTTCTACAGTCTATTTATTTAGACTTAATAAGATTCCCTTCACACATACACACACACAACCTTTTTTTGCTTTGCTAAGTAAATGCACATTAATAAATAGTAGTGCTACCCAAGCCATCAAAATTTATTTTCTTAGAAAAAACTCTCCCAAGCATGGCCATCTTGTATTTCCTTTACCCTGTAAGAAACTGAAGGGCATGTGCAACTTGATGATTGGTGGAATGATCAAAAATTGAAGTTTTTGATCAAGAAAATGAGAAAACAGATTCTTCACTTGCCAACCCTTCTCTAAAAACACAAGCTTTCAGTATCTTTTGATATTTAGCCCAGGACATTGTTAGCTGATCTGAATTATGTATATGAAGTGAGGCTTTAGAGATACTTAAGGTCTGACTCATTTCAGTCTTTATAGCTTGAAACAGAGTGATAAGTGCAACTAGAGGCAAGTTGAGAGAGTTGGAACAGAGCTGAAACTGCATTTGCAAAATACTTGCTGTCAGAAAAACTGGCCAATGGATAGACAGCTGTATTTCTGGCAGAACCATTCTCATCAAACTTTACAGGTTTACCTCTCTTTTCACAGCAAATCTGAAGGTGGTAACCTGTAGGCCATTAAGTTCTGGAAGTTCTGCATTTAGAATTAAAGTGGGAGAGATTAAAGATGGAGAGATGGAAAATACTGGCTATATTCATCTGAAATTCTTGAATTAGTTCCTTCCATGCCCCACCTCTTGGCTGTTTGCTTTCCATGAATTTCTCCATACTAAATCTGCTGACCCAAGCAAGGAATTTGTTTCAGAAACAGCTATGTTTAAACACATACTGCAGAATATGCAGGGAAAACACATTCTGAATGTGTAAACTTAGCATTCATGAAACAGCCCATTTCTAATGATACATTTGCAATCAATCAGGGAACAGAAATATACCAGGTGTCAAACCAAAACTAACCAATAAAGCGCAAAAGTTTAAATGTATTAAATATTGCAATTGACTCTAGGTTTCAGCAGGAGCAGGACTGGGCACAGTTTTTGGAAGACACTTCTAAGACAAAAAAATTTGAGAGAAGCCAATTTGAAAGAGAAGCAACATCTATCCATGTAGCAACCAGCCACATATATCACAGACATTACCAAGGGATGCTGATCACTCCTTGGGTTAGCTCAGGAGCCAAATGCAGAATCAGCATGGCTTGTGAGTGTGGGACAGCTATGTGGTGCTGCCTTGGCCATTCCTACCACCTGTGCATCCCACCAGCAGACCTCAGTTTACAACCCAGCTATTATATCCAAACCCCAAGGCTGGCAAGATACAGAGTCAACAGTGGATTTCACCATCCAAGTCTAATGATACTGCTGTGGAGATGAAAATCATCTGCATCATGGAGACATCCGCACCTCAAGCAAAGATGATTCTCCTGTAATGGCCTTGGGCATATGTTAATCAGGAAGGGTGACCAACTAGAACTCAGCAATACTCCACGTGGGAGCACATGAGTGAACCACTGGGCTGATGAACAACCACCCCAAACTACCCCCACTCCTGAGTCCTCCTGCAAAAAAAGAATGGAATCACTCGAGAGTAACTTCATTTATTGCTCTCATGGCCTTCAGCTATTCATCAATACCACTTTATCATCAGACGTATCAAGAGTATCCAGCAGATCTACAATAATAGGCATGCTTTAATCGTGTCTAAAGGGTAAAGAAAGAACTGCCCCAATGCCTCTGTCATCAAGTGCAGCTAGTAGCACTGATTCTGCCTGTCATCTTGCCTTGAAATACAGCAATTCCACATGCAGGTGTATTGAAGTGGCAGTATTCACCAATTGACACCTTAATGTGCATATTCAGTCAGTCCTAATTTGACTCTATCTTCTGCTAAGTAGGATAGAGTTCCCAAGTCAAACTCCCCACAATTTTTCCCTGTAATTGACATCAAATATTCTAAAACATATACATATATTCATTTCAATAATCAGTACAATTAGTTGTGCACATAAATATTTAATGAGCCTTTGAACTAAAGGTTCAACAGTTTAAGAGACTGGTAATAGGAAACAATATTTATTTCATTGGTGGGTTTTAGGATTGTGAAAATGAAAGAAAGTTCCTTGTTATTGCTAGCACAGAGTTATTCCCTGTAGTGATTTGACCAGATTAAAAATCAGCATTTATACAGAAGTCATCAGTTCAAAAGAGTAGTCCAAATCTGGCGTGATTACAATGCTTTTGCATACTGTCTCATGGTCCATCAGAAATGCTCTGGCACTCTTACTCTGTTTTTTAGCTCAGGGCATAAGTCATCATAAGTCAGTATTGCCCATTGTTGCTATAATAAAAAAAAAAGGAGCAATGGAAATGATAGCTCAAGTATTACTACTCCTCCTCTTTACCACAGGACCATGCTTGCATTCAAGCCATTATACTGGGAGATTCTGCACTGTAGTGCAGATGCTCTGTAGTTAGCAGATATCACTTGTCTGCCCTTTCAATGCAACTTTGAGAACTAAAATTTATTCAAACATTTTTTAAAAAGCAATGCACAAATTGAGACCAACCTGTTTAAAGACACTTGAACTGCAAATGGCACCTGAACATTAGAATTAAAACAAACTCTGGGGATTTATGCTATAGGAGTTAAATTAATTTCAATGTGAATTTTACACTTTGATCACCATGCAAAAGTGAATTCTTTAAAACACATAGATAAGTTTTGATATGAATCTACCACTGTTTGTTGTAATATTCTATTATTTATAGCAGCATAAATCACACAAGTTCCCAAAGGGTTAATACAACTAGATGACTGAAATTCATGAGCATAATCCTAAACAAGTGAGTTGAAGTTCTATCAGGTCTATTTCATAGCATCAGGGATTACTGCTAGCAGTCTAATCCTACTGAGCCTAAGGGAGGTACGTTGTATTGTATTTGAAATCCTGGCCAGGAAAGAACGGAAGGTTAAATGGGTGCCTTGCTCTGTAATCAAATATCACAGGCACTACTTATCTATTCAATGAACAACTAACGTAGAAAATCAATTAGGAAACAAATAGCTTCTTCTTTTGATTTTTTTTTTACCTAACAAAAAGAGAGAGTGAAGAGTAAATGTTTTTATAATACATGTTTAATGAAACTATATCATATTATAAAATAATCTATACATAGACTGGCAAAGATTAACTAGAAGGTACAAAACACCCCATAGCAACTGCTGGTGTTTTAATGCTATTTCTTTAAGTACCAGGGCTATTTTCAAGGCTAGCGTGTTTTGAAACTCTGGCAATTGAGCGTCTTCTGAGCACATAAAGCAGCACACAGAAACTACTCATACAAAAATATTAACTGACTGCAGATAATTGGACTGTGCTCAAATGAAATCACAAATACATATCCGGTTGTTTGTAACTGAACATCTTAAATTATGTATCAGCTGTGAAGAGCATTTCTTCAGCTGTGCATCATCTTTTGTTCACTTGGTTAAAATCCCAGGAGTACTGAAAAAGGCTGAAGCTCCTGCTGGTCTTTGTTCCCAGCAGGGAGAACTCCCTTTTGGTGGTCTTGAGGTTAACACCCTACCCGCCTCCCCCCCCATACCTGTCATTCTGAATAGACTTCACAGTCTGTGCACACAGACAAACAGCCTGACCTGGCCAGCTAGCTTGACCCCTGGGCAGGAAGAAGATCACATCTGGTTATTAATATTGGTACATTAAAAATTGTAATCTTCAAGGCACTTGGAGAAGCAGGCTGGCAATTATACAGTATGTAGGGGATGTCAGTCAGGGAGCATGTTAGCCTGATATTATGTCCAAGAACACTAAAACGTTCATTTTGCTCTGATGAGGGGTTTCAAACACAGTCTCCCTCTGTATCTCTGAAAGCTGGCAGGAGAAGTTTGCCCAAAGCACTTAAGGCTCCAGATTATCTGTTCTTACACTTCACAATTTTTAGTCTGTTTTACACAGTTTTATAATGTAAAACATTTGTAGCTGAAAATTGATGCAACTAGAAAAAAGATCCCACGTGATTTTATAGTAGAGAAAGGCAACTAATAAAGGGAACAAAACCTCTCAAAATCACAATTGTGAAAAAATGTGTTCCCATTACATTCTCTGAGTATTTTACCTCTATCCAGATTTTTTAGTTTGTTCATTCTAGGCATCTGCATAGTAGACAGTTTAAACACAGTTTATGTAATTGGCTAAAATATACAGGAACACATTTGTACATGCTCGTGATATATATTATATACAGATGTATTTATACAAAGCTTTATATAGCACAGATTTAAGTGTCATGTGTGAAATCTTAGTTCCACCAAGTTCAACGGAAAATCTGCCATTTGCTGGAGTTGGGACAAAATTTAACCCTACCTAAACAACACACTCCCATCAGGATATGTACTGTGAATATCAAAACCCTGGTTTGACCCCTTTACACAGCCAGATAATTATTCCTATGTGGCCTCAGTGGTTATACCTAAAAAAGAATGAAAGACCATGGTCTGGAACTATTATATGTCATGTGTTTTATCCCAGTCTTATTGATGCCACATGGAAAATTTTATATTGTCAATATGAACCCAGCATAGGTCCAGAATTCTTCACAAAGGGCACTCTGACTGCTCAAGGCACATTTCTACACCTTTCGTGTGAAAGGTAGAGGAACATGGTCTTCAGAGAATTCTCAAATGAGTCCTAGATGACAGTGTCAACAAAATCTCCATGCTTGAAACAAGACCTAAAATTGTCTCTAAGAGTAATTATTATTAATGCTCCCAGCCCAGTTATCTTAAATCAGTTGTCATTAGTTTGGTTTTGCTGCAAACCCACCATCGAGACTTTTTCCTTGCTTTCAAACAAAAAGTTTCCTTTCAGACTGCATTGGGGCAACACCCAGGATGGGCCTTTTACCAATAATGTGTTAATCTTATGATCTTTGAGTCTGAAAAAGGAGCTTCATAGCATTGGAGGTGGGAAGTTTCCAGCTTTTCAACAGAATGCTGGCACTTGTTTTTAGCTCTGATAGGCTTTGAGAAGTCTCAAAAAAACCCTTCAAACTGAAATGCTACTATGTATGGAAAAGCTATTACAGGAAAAATGTAAGACGTTTCTAAAATATATTAGTCACAAAGTTACAGCAGCATTTTCCCCCCTTAATATTACTGGGGCTTGGCTCAGTACATGCAGCCATATGAAAAAAAAAGCATTGATAGAGTTAGAGAGCACCCTACAAATTTCTAGCATATTTTTCCTAATGCAAAATATGCAGCAGGTTCAAAATGCATGGTAGCTTCCCGTGGGATATTCAGCACACTTTTTTCTCTCTTTATTACTTGAGACAACACAGCCAACTCAAGCTCAAGACAAAAAAATTTTTATTCCAATCATCCCAGATAAATAGAAATGCTCATAATAATGCACATGACAATGTACATAAACACTCACATTCATCCACAAGAGAAGGTGGAAAATAAAGTAATTGGCAGAAAAGGAGAAAAATATAAAGGGGTCCAGGGCCTGGTAATAGTGAAACTGGGCTAAGTGCTGCAGAAATCTAGGTGCAAACAGCACTGTGAAAAACAGACACGTAGACATGTTGGTGGAGAAGGAAGAAAAATGGGGTGAGGTGGTAAAAAATGTCTGTGTGTGCAACTGAGGCTGCAAAGAGTAAACCACAAGGCAAGGATGACACTATGCACACTCCTGAGGGAGCTGGCATTTCGGAGTGAAATTCCAAGCTTCAGGCAAGAGAGGAAATGTTTCTGACAGGTTGGGGCCTTTTAGGGTGGAGGCTTTCTGGTTTTAAATAGCAGCTGCTTAAAAAATGTTCACAAATGTGGAATAATTTAGGAGGAGAAATGGGCTATAAATGAGGTGTCCTAATGTGTATGCTCACCCACAAAGTATGTCATGGTTATCAATACCCAGTAACCTGGTTTGATATGTAAAAGATATTTAGGGAAGTGGATTTCATTGTATCAACTCACACTCTGTATCAAACAGGCAAACTGCTTCCATGAGAGGGAAAACAGTCTCAAATTCACATCCTCTCCTCCTTTACACATCCTCATTGCACAGCAGTCTCTCTGACTCTCCTTTTGTGACTAGCCTTTTATCTAGAGCACCAGAAACAAATGGGAAAGCCCTAGAAATAAACTTTGGGAGAAAAACAGGAACAATAACCATCAATGTCAGCAAGAAATTACTGAAATAACAGGACTTTTTGAACTGGATAATTTCTCACAGTAGTGACAAACCACAGTAGTCAAACCACAGGAGAGCCATGTCCCAGTCAATTGACAGAGTTAAGAAACACTCATTTTGGAAAACTTCTCCATCCTTGGAGTAATACTACTGAGATCATCAATACTGCAACAAGATGGATTTAGCCTACATTCTTCCTGTCTCTTTCCGCTCATCACCATTTTAATAGGAAACAAACAACATTTTAAAAGCTTCAAATAAATTCTGCAGAGCACAAAAACTAGCAAAGCCATTGTATTTTTCCAGAATTTTAGCAAATATTTAGACTTTTGCTTAACAATATGACTTACCTCATACTAAAGAAATTTCACAGACTGCTCACGCCACTGAGAATCTTATCTTTGTGGCATAGTGAGGAAACAATCCTCACCAAAAACTAAATGCTGGGTGAAAAGTTGGGGGATGGGATGTGTGAATGACAGCCTTGTGCATGTTTTAGCACTGAAAAAGGACAACTGGTGCTGGGAAAGAACTCTGGTAGTTCATTAAGCCCAGAACACACTGACACAGCCCAGGAAGGCTCCCTGCAAGGTGAGCACAAGAAAAATGAAACCTACCTGAGCAAAGGATCAAAACACAGGACTGCAGTCAGACCCCACAGCTTGTGACAGCAGCCACTGCCTTTCTGTAGCAGATAAAAAGTTTTCTGAAGCCACCAGCATCCCCCTGAGCTGGCTCTGCTGGGAGCTCCCCACGTCTCCCTGGCAGCAGGGATCTCACTCTCATCACAGACACACTCACAGGCACTCTGCCCCTCTGCCGCTGCCCTTCCCAGCCCTTCTCCTGCCACATCTCCTGCCAGGTGTGTGCTGGGAAGGACAGGGCACACACAGCTGGCTCCCTGCCGGCCAGGGACTCCCTGACACAAGCAGAATAACTCTGCCCTCCCCCACGGCAGGGAAATTGCTTCAGATCTCCAGTTTCTTCTTTGCCCCATTAACGGCAGAAAGGGAGCTGAGCCAAAATCAGAGAGGGCTGTCCTGTGACTGTGTGTTTGTCATACGTTTCCTTGTTTCATGTTTTCTCCAATGACTAATAGCCTCTTTAGGAGCTCCAAACAAAAGTAAGCTATTCTAAGATGGAAATTGCTGGACATAGTGAGAAACGTTAAGTATTTCTTTTTATGGGGGATAGGAAATAAAAAAAGGAAAAAACCCTCAACGTTTATATACTTAAACCTCTCCAAAAAAGGGAGGGGGAAGAATGTAAAGCATTACAAACCTAATTTTGTGAAAAAAGTATTCAGTGATCTGCTGCCAAGATAAGTGCCTCTTTGTTTTAACTAATTAGCACTATTACAGGGTTCAGTAGTGACATTTCAGCAGTAATTGATCCTCTGATGCAATTTTTGTGTATTTCAAACTAGCCAATACATCCAGACAAGAAGGCTGTGCAAGGATGGAGGCTGGCAGTCAGCACAGAGGTGCCAGTCACTCATGAGCATAACCTTGGATCCTAGGATGCTAAACAGATACTGCCAGGAGGAGCCACTAGGACTCAGCATTCTAGAAAATCAGACCCCTAATCCCTCTACTTTTAGCACTTTCTACTGGCAGGTAGCACAGCTAATTTAAATTCAGGTATTGGCTATCCTGAACTAGTGTTTATATACAGTCACACAGGGAATTTGAACTTCCTGGCTTGCTCTGAAATTAGTATTTCATTTCAAATGTTGTGCTGACTTGGTGGGGAGGGAATTTGGAATCATATTTTCAGATTACTTCACACTACATACAGGGTAACATAGTTACTATATATTTCTTTTTCTTCTAAGCCCTAATGGGAAAGGTTTTAATGTCAAGCAGCATGAAGGCCAGAACAATCTAAAAGTCAACATAGCTCCCACAGTATGAGTTCAACCACAACAGACATCCCATCTTATTTCATGGTATACCTTAATAACAATCAATAATACATTAAAGTTAGCACCAAACAGTATGAAAAGAGGACACTACAAAGAGTCAATTGCAGTTATGCCTCAGCCCTGCAGTCTATATGCAGCAACAGCATCTTCTATTTTGCATCAATAAATAAATATCTGGGGTAAATATTTGCAGATAGATGGTTAATTAGCTATTTGTATCCTTCAGGGTCAGCAAATAGTTAAGTGCCTACAGACATTTGCACCTCAAGCCACTAGGTACAGCAATACCTGTGGGAAAGCACTGAGAGGCAGGCAATGTGAGGAGACAGGCAATGTGACATGGGCACAAGGAGATGCTTCTTTCTCTCACTCTCCCAATATTAGGGGGACTTTAATTTCTCCATGGGTTAATTCAGAGCTGGAGTTTTTTTCCACTCAGCTGGCTATGCAGAAGCAGCCTAACCATGTAATGTAAGCACTTAACAGAGGGGCAAAAAAGTAAAATGACAGAGGCAGAAAACAAGCTACATGAACTACCAGAGCATTTAACAGAACAAAAATTACCTCTGTGTCTTCTAACTGCAAACTAGGACTGATCCTGCAGAAGTCATAAATGAACTCATGGCAGTCAAGACCAGCCAAAGAACTGTGAGAAATGCCAGATACTTTTAAGGTTAGCTGAGCATGCAGAAGAAACTCAGTATGGATGGATAAATCCAAGAAAATGTGTATTAGAAGAAATACTTTGAACCAATCAAACACTTTACTGGTGTCTAAGCTAAATGTAGCCACTCCAGGACACTTCAGCATCAGTTTGAAGGGGGGGCGTGGGAAGAAGCATGTAATGAAAGGCAACATATTTCCAGCACAGACTGCAATAGGATTTGTTTAAAGCAGATTATATTTTTGGATGTACCAGGCATGGGACAGTAAGATCATACAGTTCCACTGAGAACAGCGTGTTCAGTTCTGAAATATCTGTGTATCTCCAGAAAAATTTAACACTGGCAAAAGGAGTTCAGAGATCAGTGATGGAATTAGCAGAAATGTGGAAGAACTTCCACTAAAAGCAAGACTGAATGGATTGAAATTTTTTGTGTAAATAAAAGAGAGACATGATAAAAGGACCATAAAGTAATCACAAAGATTACTGTGAAGTTATAAAAATTATGTAAAATATCATAAAGCAAGTAAGAACACATGATCTTTTTTCATTCTTTTACCAGATAACTAAAAACAAATAAAACTTAATAAAATAATGACAGAAAATTTTAGAAGCCAAAAGAAAATCTGCATGCAGGTTAAATTAACCTATGGAACTCCTTCCCACTGCATGTGATTGAGCCAGAAGTTCACTTTATAAACTGATTTGATGTTTGTATACCTATAAGACTACCCAAAGGCAACTTTGGGGGAGGGGGAAATATATACTTGAATTTATATGATGTTAATTAATTGCAAAGTACAGAAGACATAAGAAAAGAACAAGCATTTTCCTGTATAAGCAACATTATTCTACATTTGCCCATGGAATCCTTTTCCTTTTTTTTTTTTTTTTTTTGGTCTGCGTTACTCTCAGAAGCAATTGTTGTTAGGCAGTCTGTAGCAAAGAGATTAGATAAGGTGGACTAATGGTATAATTTGCTGTGATAGGACAATGATTGCATACTTGGCCTATTAATGTGTTGTTGCTTTTAAAATAACATTCTCTTCTGTTATGGACAGCCACTTCAAGAAATGTACTTAACTAACTTTATTTGCAATAGAGTATTTTTCATTAGGACAGGTTGGAAAGATAGCTCATGATTAAGTGACTCAGAAAGAGCTCCAAAGGAAAAAAGAAATATTCTTTAATCCCAGACCGAATCCTGATAATTTCAGCCTTAAAAGTGTGTATAAGAAAATTATAAGTAACTGGGAGAAGAAAATTAGAAGAAAAAATGAAATCCAACTTTGACTGCAGCAGACACTAACATATACAGACCTTCGTACAGCATTAGAGGGGATGACAGAAGCAGCCTGGGCTATGTACGGACACATAGAGTTTTAAATCCTGTCTATGCTCCTGGGAAGGGCACACTTTTATAACCACTCACACCTGCCCTTTTGTTACTGTCCACTGCACCCCCTGTGCAAGAAAGCCTCCAACAATCCTGACTTGCCTCCTAACACTACTGCGGGATAAGCGTCTCCCTTGTGAGCACGACCAACTTCAACCTCCACCTCTAACTCTTCCCAATACTCAAATCCATCCTTCCCCACTACAGACACTATTAACTCCGCGTAAAAATAAATATATGCAGACAGAAAGACAGACATATGTGAAGAACTTGTTATGCTTAATTATAATTCTATGAGGACCGTTTAGACTGTCAGATGTACTACAAGCCAGCCTCTCAATCACCTGTGCTCAGTTAGAGACACATTGGTGTTTTTTTTCCCCAAAGCCATGCTCTGTTTCTCAGTACAGACAGTATTGACCTTACCTTCTAAATCTATTAGGACAAACAACTACTAGAAGTAAAGGAAAGACATTTGTTTAGTTCCTGTTGTGGACGAATGAGGCATAAAACCTTCGTATCTGGAGAGCACAAAAGCTGAGTGAATTGGGATACAGGCTCTCTGTATAGTATGAGATTTTGGAGTCTCCTTTTTTTGATTAACAGCTCAACTCTTCCTTATCATAAAAATTGTTACTTACACAGAACTCTTCAAAACCAGCATAGCTCTTGTATTTTTTGTGCCCCAAAATGCTTTGGGTAAACCATATCATCTGTTTGATGATTTTGAGGTAGCTGAGGCCACAGAATTTGAGCTTCTCAGTGAAAAGCTCATGAAATAAAAGAAAATAAATATCCTAGCATCCTAAGATATTTATTTATCCTAGTTGGATCCTTCTTGAATCCAACCCCTACATGTAACATATTGAGTCAGAGATGATCCCACAAACCTATTTTTGTTTTTTGACAAATAAAAAAACACAACACAAAAAGGCAAAAAAAAATGTCAAAGTGACTATGGAGTGTCTGAGTAAGGATTTGCTCTTTCCCAAAAATACCTGTAAGCGGTCCTAATGAGTAGCTACAAAGATTTTCATTCATTGAGTTCTATAAGTCACAGAAATTCAAGTGTTGTGAAGATATTGTTGAAGCCTGACACACTACAAAACACACCAGTGGAGACAGGAACAGAGAGACAGAGCACATTGACAGCATATCCAATTCATCGTGACCTGTGAGAGTACCTTAGTAAATCAAAAAGTGACAAAGGATATCCACAGCCTAGATACAACACCTATTACTGAGATGCATCTGCAACAGGGCTAGACCCAGGAGACTAGCAATACAGCAGAGCGCTCAAATCTGCCCAAACTCTAGGTCAGAAATTTCGTAAAATTAGTCCTAAACTATTTTCTGCAGCCTGTGATCTTTTTCATCTGAGACCTGACTTCAGAAGACCCTGTCCTCACATATCTCAGGATTCCAGCTTCCTCCTGGGTCAAGATTTTGAGTCACAGAAGCTCCTGAACAAATAAGGACATAAGGTTTTCAAAAACACTTGCAGTTTGGACTCATTTTTTTCCACCCACTTTATTCTTCCTAATTTCCAGCCATTCATTAGCTGCTTACATATCTGCAAATGCCAAAGGGCGTTTCCAAAATAGTAACATCTAGATACTAAAGATGTCTCTTTTCAGTAGTAAAGCAAACTTTTTCCATGTTCTCATCACTAGCACACAAACAAGAATACCAAGATGCTCCTTAGACTTTGTTTCATTGTTCTTGTTGTAAAAATATCAAGTTTCTGGTCATTCACAAAGTGTTTATTCAATTAGAGAATGTTAGTATTTTTTTCCTCAATCTATTTCTCATAGAGCAAGTTTTTGTCTAGGTTACACAGAAAACAGGAACATTGTTGTCTGAATGGTATGAAGCTGTGTCAGGGGAAGTTCAGCTTGGACAGCAGGGAAAGGCTCCTTACTGAGAGAGTGGTTGGTCACTGGCCCAGGTTTCTCAGGGAAGTGGTCACAGCACCAATCCTGTCAGAGTTCAAGGAGCATCTGGATGACAGTCATATAGTTTAGTTTTAGGTGTCTTGAAAGGAGGGGAAGTTTGTTTCAATAATCCTTATGAGTCCCTTCCAACACCAGATTCTGATTCTATGATTCTGTGAATAGAAGTGCCCTTCCTTCTCCTTTACTATTAGGACTCAGAGTGTTGAATTTAGGATAAGGATCATGTCAATCATAGCTACTACGATACTTGAACCACTTGCAACATCTTAGGATTTTCCACAGAAAGCATCTTTCTTTTTAATGAAGTTGTTTGGAGACAACTGACCTCTCCCACCCAAGAAGTGCTTAAGGTCCAAACACAAGCTTAGGACACAAATGGAAAAATTCCATATGTGCTAATTAAAGAGCTAAAATCAAGAGATGTAGATCTTCGGAATTGTCTAATAAAGTTCTGGAAAGAAGAGTTTTCACTGCTGGCCTTTGTTTTAAAAGGGTCATCTCGAACTTTCTCTAAGAGTAATCTAGTTTTCTGTTAAAGATTGGGGTACCAACTATCCCACAGAAGCAGATTCTGTGCCATCTTTATGGGTAAAGGTGGCTCTGTGGTTCTTTTTTCCAGGAGCAGTGCAAGGAAGTAGTGCATGTTCTTGATTTTTGAGAGAGTTTACAAGGGAGAGCAGGGACTACAAATTAATAGCCTCTTTGGGCAGACCACTGAATAATGCCCTTAGATGATAGGTTTCTTGCATATAATCCAGCAATAAATCAGTAATTATACAGTCATGTATTTTACACACGTGAATCATGTGAGCAGCATGGTTTGATTAATACTGTAGGATAACAATTTTAAATGGAAAAAAATCACATTTTTTGTTAGGCAACCCTGCTGGTCAAACATCCACTCTTGGAATGAGGCTAGTATGTTACTAACCACAGCTCCCATTAGCAGTCTGTTTCCTATTCATGCATATAACCAAGGAGTATTGCTCATACCCCTCATACATGACAAACCCATTTTTTTTCTGTTATTGTAACTGCTACTGCAGTAGGACGCCCAAGGCATGGGAATCTGCACAGTTCATCATTCAAAGACTACCTTTGCTCAATTTTTGTTTTCTTCAATACCCCCTGCCTTTAAAAGCTAAGGATTATTTTAATGCCTTCCTTCCCACTGGTAGAGTCGAACATACAGTTTCCCCTGAGGCTATGGTGCACAATATGCTGTGTATCTGTCTGCTGCAGTACTGAAGAGCTGGCATTTTCTGCTGCAGACCAAGGGGGTAATTTCTGTGACATCCTCCTTCATGGCTGTCCACAAAGCAAAGGTCTTGAAGTTCTTAGCAAAGTTTATTTCTTTTATGTATCAGCATGAGGTGGTACAAGCATCAGTCTGCACTATCTGCCTGTATTAAGTACACCAGTCTAGCAGGCAGATCATCAGGTTCAAAAATTATTGCAAGCCACCACTTGTAATTTACGTTTTACCAACATAAAGCCTCTACTCATATTTAATGTAATTAATACTGTTTCCTGTTGTACTGTATTATATTTTACCAACAAACATACACATGGAAGTTTATCCAAGAAAACACATCTCCTGCATTGTGCCTGATCCTTGCTGAAACCAACAGAAATTGCATTTCTCAGTATTTCACGCCAGCATCTTCACTATCCTTTCTTATCCTTTTCTGCTTCAGTAGTGTCCCAAAGGAGGAAGAAAAGAAAAAATACAGAAAATTAATATATCTGTCCCGTAATATAGACATATATAGATCCAATACAGTCTCAAAACCTATGTATCAAAAAGCTCAATTCTGTCCTGTACGTGTAAGGCCCATAAGATTTTAGTCCTATTAATTCTCCTATAAAATCACAATTCTGGTATTTTGGTCGATGGACCAACAAATGCATAAGCCAAGGGAAAGTTTCTTCTAAATTACTTAGCAAAAGCAACAGCAAAGCTAAATTACATGTATCCGTGTCAAATTATAACTTTCCTGTCATGTGCCAGTCTTTCTACTTTTTTTACTGCTCGTTTTTAAATATGTGGAAGAAAGCGTAGAGAAAAATCTCACCTGGGAGAGTCTGGCAAACTAATTACAATTTTAGAAAAGACACCTGTAGTGAGTTGCATAATATCAGCTAAAATCTCCTATGGGTAACAAGAAAATCTATGTTGCAAGGCTGGGAGGGAGTGGCTGCTAAATCCATAGCTGCAATCTATTAATGCACACATACATATGCACTCACATTGACATAATACTCTTACACACACTATACACTGCATCTCTGCTTTGAATCTCAGTCAGAAATAATTACATATTTCTCTTAATGTCAGAATGAAAGAACTCCAGGCACAAAAAAATAGCTGTCATACAGCCATTTTGTGTGTTGAGCATATTGAATAAATGAGACTGATGCTCTTTCTGCTGCTTTGGCTCTCCTTGCTCACTTTTCCTGCTCTCCAAGAGGACCTACTCACTCAGGCTCCACTGGGCAGGCTGCACACTGCAAGCAGCCTGGTACAGCCTCCTTTCCAAGAGCAGCCCCACACACCCTTACCCAGGACAGCACACAGACTGGGATTCTGGACAGCATTTCAATGGAAGAACAAGAAGATTCTTTAAACTATGATTTGAGAACATCTCCCTGTTTCAGCAGTATACCATAAGCTGAATATAAAATATGGCATATTTTAACAAGGACCATTATGTAAGAGACAGCCAGACATCTGAATGTCAAATTAAATGTACATAAAATATAATGTGAAAATGTTTTATTTTAATTTTATCATTAAAAGGGTAGTTTTGAAATTGCTATTTTACCAGCCAACAATTTTTTCTTTTTGTTAGCTGGGGGGTTTTTGGATTTTTTAATAAATATTCTTGTCTATAGTATAGTAGGCATATACATTATTTGTAGCTATGACTACACAATGTTTGTATAGTTGTGACTAGACAGTGTGTTCTTTGAACACTGGTTTCTCTTTATGCATGTAAGCAAACAGCATAATCAGAATTACAGTAACTGAAACTTGCAGTGGAAATTAAATTTCATAAAACATTTAAAACCATAAGTGAACACAATTCTCAAAGGACTTTAAAAACTGAAATACCTTCTATCCTCTTTATGAGGCTTGTGTTGAGGAACAAATTAGAATAACTTTTGTTTATCACTGAAAACAGTTTTATTCTAAGCAACCAAAAAGAATAACATCAAGCAAAGCTTGGTTTAGCTCCTCAGGTGTGCAGACATATTCCAATTTCCTTTCCTCAATGATTTTTATGCAAATCAATGCTGCACAATCTCCTGACCTCTTTTACCATCATATTGGGACAATGACAGTAAAATAATTGGATTGGCATATTTGTAGGATATTTTATTTTATATTAAAAAGTTAGTGCAGGACAATTGAAATGAAAAGAATGTCACTTTCTGTTAATTCCAAGCTGATCAAGTCCCAACATTTCATGCCAAACAGAGTAAAGCAAACAAAGTGATTTGGGCTGTTAGTCCATTTGTCCCCATGTGCATATACTTCACATCCCCCTCAGTTGTTAATTCCTAACAACCAAGCTTTCATCCAGAACAAGGATAATGAGAAAAAACCAAGCAGTGTTCCTTGGGGAACTGTTACACTAAAAGTTACCTAAGGACTAAATCCCAGTTGTGCCTCCTGCACGTGATAAAGATGAGCAAAGCATTCAATACTCCTGGCTGACTGAAAATCCAAATGTGCAAACAGAATTATGGAATCCAGACAGACTATTCTGCTTCGCTGATGACAGATGCAGAAAAAAAAGCTGGTCTGATTAATCTTTTGACTTTGAACCAGCAGAGGAGTGTACACCTCGCTTTAAAGAGCAATGCAGAGCCCCAGCTGAAGAGCAGGTGCTGCATGGTATTTGCCTTTCCTGCAGAGGATGCTAGCTAGCAGGACCAAGCAGCTGACCATGAAAATTCTTGGCCCTAAGTGACCCAAGAACAGATTATAAATCCATCCCATAAAATACAGCAAAAGCCCCATTTGTTCTTCCACCCTTTCAATATGTGATGTTATACATTTGTGATTCTCTCATTTTATTGGACTCTTTAGAAAGCTGTTTATGATCACTTGCGGACAAAACAAAGGCTCATTGTAAATTCTCTTTTAAATAAGTTGTAAGGTCAATATGAAACAAAGGGCACCACTTTCACAACTGCTTACATGCAGACTATGCTTGTGTGTGTAATATTACAATGCATTTCAGCAAAGGGATAGAGTCCTAGCTAATTACAAAGCTAACATATAATAGCATTGCATTAGCAGCCCAAGAAATTCCTATTGAATTGCATACATCTGAAAATAGAAAGACATGGTTGTCCTGAAACTTAATTATCTTGGCAAAAACTGTGAGGGCTTGATTCTCAGAAGACATAAACACAAAGCTCTGCTTTACACTCCCAAGGATCTAATTCTTTGTTTATTCAGACAACTTCCATCAGATAAAACTTACCATTTGGATTGACTGATTTGCCTTCTTATTTATAGTATCTACAGCTAAGTAACACAATTACTGTGTGGTTTGTGAGCAAGGGAAAGAATACTTCTGACGTACAAACACAAGGCCTGAAAGAGACAATCAGTGTGCTCTGCCAGATTAAAAAAGTTAATGCTGTTGCATTCCACCCTAGGCAGAGAAGACAAGCCTTTTCCAAGGACAGGTCTGACTGAAATGCTTTTTTATGGGTTCAAAGTAAAACATTATGGTAAAAAAATGAATACAGCTTTGTTTGTTTCTTCAGTCATCGTTAGCAATAGACATAAGGGTATTCTGGTTTTCAGCCCATATGGAAAGACCATCAACACTTTCTGCTTCTGGGTCCTTTGCCAAAATACCGTATCCCACATGCCTTTTACCTTAAAACATAAAAGAAAAGGTGTTGTTCTGGTCAAATAAAGGAATAATTTTTACTAGCATACGTCTAATGTTAAAGCTGCCTAAATCCTGCCAAAGACATTACAACACCATCTGCAAAACAGATTTTCATTAAATTGATCAGTTTAAAGTTAAGCATCTAGGCAGATGATGCTTTTGAGCTAACCTTTAACCTTTAACCTTCTTAAACTGAAATCAGGTCACTCCTTTTGGGTGATATCTTTGCTGCATGAGAACACATGAGGTAAAGAGATATGCCAAAACTTAAAAATCATAGCATAAATAGTGTTGTGGATCAATATTTTGTCAACAAAAGGAAGACCAAGGTAGTTCTCGTACAGTCTGCTAACTGCTGCCTCTCTCTTTCCCTGAGCTTCTAAACAGTTGCATACACAATGTAAACTGCAGTAAATGCACAGTTCAAAAGCAATTATTATTGAAGGTATTATCAGCAAATCAAATAATATTTTTTATAAACTGGCTTCAAATATTAATTTGTGATTAGAAATTGATCATGTCATTCAGTTACTTGGTTAAGTAAATTTTACTTTCAGACATTCCAGTTAACTTTAAAAAAAGGCTGTCTTGTACTTATTTATTTATTAATAAAAGTGTTTGGAAACTATTTTATGAGCACAGGACATGATATATGGAGTTCCCTGAAAGCTATTTGACTAAGCTACAAAATGGCTGCCTTAAGAGCAGTTCCAGCTATATGCATTTTACATCCACAGAGACAGGTTACCGTCCTGCCTCAGCTTCCCAAATCTGCAGAAGCCGAATGCTTCTTCCTGCAGAATGGAAATGCACTCTGTTGCTATAGAAGCTTTCTCTGTTTACTTGTGGAGTCACTGAATGCTTCTTGATGGATGCTGCCAAGAACTTGCAACTCTTCTGTGATTTAATTTGCTAATATCAAGCTCCACAATTCCAAAAGTAAGTCTTTGGGAAATTCATTTAGGCCAAGCTGAGTTCATTTAGGGTAAAGCAGTCTTTGTTCTAGTTCTTAGCAGCCACATTACCAACACCATTTGAATACTGCACTTCTGTAAGGAGCAACCAGGCCATTTCTTCTTTAAATAACTTAGAAAACAGCTAAAGGTTCCACTTCGCTACATTTAGAATCTAACTCTAAAAGTGACATTTCCGTACTGCCTAAAATTATACAGCTTCAGAAGAGAAGCTCTGATGTTCATGGCTGCTTTAAAAGCTACAGCTATGAAAAGACATCCTTTTATTCCATCAATAGTTAAGCACAGAGAGAAAAACCAAGCTGTTACGGCAACATTTATAAGAAGAAAATTCACAAAACAATAACATTTAAACAAATATAAATGACTGAAGGAAAACTTTGAGGTGCTTGACAAAGCAAAGGAACAAAGCTACAGATTCTTCTGTGCTTTCAGATGGTTTTAGTATTAAACTTTTTATTGCCAAACCATATTCACAGCACCTTAATTTTAAAAAAGAGGAGCTGCTTGAATATAAACACAATTCATGAATATTCGATATTGCTCCCAAGGCATATATCTATTATTCATACAAATTAATGTTCTTTTTTTCCTTAGGTGCTCTAAAAGTTTATCTGATGTATCAAGAGAAAAAAAGTTTACAACTCTCTTGGTGTCAACAGCTTCACCAACACCTGACAAAACTATCAAGTCTGCTAGCAAATAACTTAGCAGATTTTCAAAACTGTATTTATTTACATCTTGAGGCCTGAATATACACTTACAATTAAGAGCAGCATTTTCTGCGTGGTCTGCAGAGGTATTACATTCTACTAAAGAGCACACATATCTAGAACATCTTGGTCATTTGGGACACATTGTAGCACTTCATGCCAACCCCAAATCTTAAAAAAGCCCCACTAATACTCCAACTGATATTTTTGATGTGGTATTGCTCTCCTTCAAATTAACCTTAAAATGAAATTATATGAAAATAGCGTACATGTGTGTATATGCTATCTGCTTTCTGAGAGTCATTAAACCTAGTGGGGTTCAAATTTCCAAGATTCTCTAGAAAGTCGTGAGGGACAGAAACTTTTTAAAAAGCTGAGACACTCTCTAGCAATTCTAGGGACAAGTCGTATAAAAATATATGCATCAGGAGAGCTGGAACCATATGGTTAACAGCCAGACACTTTCAATTGTCCTACTCAGGCCATGAAGCCTGGAGGGTATCCGCCTAGAGGGATTTTATGGATTCCATTTCCACTGGGATGTCCTTAACTGATTCAACGACAGAGCTCCAAAGGCCACTGATGGTCCCTTGCTGTGTATGATAACTGCTACAAAGATGCTACTGAGCTGCTCCATCTAACAAACCAGGATCTGGCAGGGAAGCAGATCCAGCAGCAGGACATTTTCAGTGAAGAGGGCCAAAAGCTAATACTCTCTCCCATAGCATCCCACATCAAATATTTAGTAGGACAGGCTGGAAACCCAAACATATTTGATGAAGGCTTCTCTAGGGATCAGCTTGAGTGAGTGAAGAGAAAGTACTGTTTTGAGTAGATAGTTTGAGTACCTTGTGACTATAGGTTTTGTTTTCGGTTGTTTTTTTTTTCAAATAAGCAGCTGGCATCTTGTTTTCAACAATTTCAATTGAAATTTCAATTTCAGAAGCTTTGGCAGTAAAGCCATCTGAGAAAAGCCTTCTGCCTTCCCTTCTCCTACTCCATCGTTACTGTCTGTGGCACCATTTGCAGTAGCATTTTTTTGAATGGTGGCATGATAGAACAAATAATTGAAATAATGTAGGTTAACACTCCAAAAAAAAGATGGGGACCAAAAATGTCGTTGTTTTGTTTGAGGTTTTTTGCTTCTTTTTTTTTACAAACCCTGACTTAGAGTGTGGCTGCATAATGTAAATGGTGCATTGAAGGAATGGCTTCACAGATGACAGGGAGCAGGAACCTCTAAAGGGGGTTTTGCTGCAGAGGCAGTCTATGCCACTAGACTCTCAGCTCTTTTCATGCATTTCGTAACAGGATTTTAGACCTTAAAAAAAAACAGGATTTTAGACCCAAAAAATAACACTCTCTAGAATTAAGGAAAAATGCAATTTAAATAAAATATATTAAATTAGCAGAGCAGCCAGCATTGTGGGACCAAAACTTTTGTTACTGCCATTTTTACTCACAGCAGATGCTCCAAAGTTACAACTATCAGGTTATAAAATGAAAATCTATGTTACTGCCTGTGCAGCATGTATTAGCTCAGACCAACCATTTGAACACGGCTGAAAAATGTTATTTCTTCCTTAAAGTAGAGGTCTGCTAAGACTTTTCCACATTTGGTCTGTATGTACAGGTCTTCAACATGATTAGAAAACCAGCATAGTTGCTGTAATCAGCAGATGACTCCTGATAGTTTAGTTATCACAGATTTCTAGTATAAATCAATAGATAACACTTACAAAATGGATTTTCTAATCATATTTAGAGCTTGTTACAGTGACTAATGGTTTGCAATATTTCCTGAATTTTTATATCCCCTAGACAAAAGAAGTTTTTAATAAGTTACAAAGTTATTCATCTTGGAAATGAATGTGTTATATTTTGTACATGAACCAAGACAATCAAGCCAATCCAGTAAACACACTGCAGAAAATAAGTTACTCCATAATTAGGGTTTGGAAAAAGTCATGACAAGTTGTGTAATAAATGGTATTCATCACTCCCACATATTCATTATATCCACATAGTTTTTTCCAGTAAAGATAAAAATATAGTTGCCATTCTACTAACATATTTATCTACACCACACCCTTTCATGTTTGTGAAAAATCATTACTGGTTTGGAAAAGAAGGGCAGACAAAAGGATGACAGTGCTTACTTTTGAATATCCTTTGTAATAATGTGGTATATTGCATGTGCTTACTGACAATACCAATGTAAAATAACTTGGCTGTGATACATTATGGCTGCAAACAGATATATATGCCAGAAAGTGATCTCCTTTCCCTATGCATGGTATGGGAAAAACATCATTTTCCATAATATCTGTAAAGCTTTTGACCAAAATGTAATGGACAAAGTCTGAAAGGGTTATGAGAGATATAAAACACCAATTATTATAAGAGAACTTTTTTTAAAAAATGACTTACGGACCCTGTGTTTGCAGGAAGTGCCTCCTAAATGACCCCTAGGTGACTAAACAGGACTCATCTGCAGCACTCCTCCCTGACTAACCGGCAGTTTTTGTTTGACCATATGCATGTTCAATAAACATTTACTCTATTAATTCATCAAAGTCCTGACTGATGAGCCCTGAACAGGTTAATTCCCCAGCCTACTTGGTGCTGCCTGGAGTTGCTGTCACAGACTTACCTTGTAGAGTTTCAGGGCTGCCTCGTGCCTGTGATTGGTAGTATGTAAGCGCAATTTATCCACGCTGTTGGTGTAATAGTCACAGGCGTTACATTTCAGGTGAACCGGGTTGCCAATGGCAATACACTTCAGCCTCCACTCATTAGTTTTGCCGCCTTC
>NC_080593.1:124446808-124449308 GCF_027887145.1 Ammospiza caudacuta | reverse complement strand
ACGAGATGCACTCTATAAAAGCCGTATCAGTGTCTGGCAGCAGGGTAAAAGCACCAGAGGAAAGTCGGGCATGCATTGGTTAAAAAGTCTGCTTTCCTTCATTTTTTTCCTGAGCCTGCAAGGCTCCAACCACTGTAATAGTAGCCTGATTACAGCCTAAGCTACCCCGAGTCCTTGCAGATCTCTCCGTTTGCAGAATGATGGCACTGTACACAACAGCTGAGTACTCTGAAACTTTAGTGGTTTTTTTCAGCCTATGATATAGACTCTGCCTTGCTTTTATGCAGGAGGTAAGCAATCTTCATTCCAGTCATAAGCCAGCATAATAGATTTCATTAATTTTAGACGAAAGCAGTAACTAATTTATCAGAAGAGTTTTCAATTAAGTAAAAAAGTTTGATTAGATCCTGAAAACTACTGTTTTAGATATCTGAAGCATTAATATTTTCTACATCTTCTCATTTACAAGAAAAGGAAAGCCAATTCAAAAATGTTGCATAGCTGGACAATATAAGTTTATATACATAATAGACAGGTGCCATATCCCTGCATAAAATCACTCAGTGTGATTTTGGGATTAAAAAAAAATCCTTCCCTAGAAAGGCTTCAGTGAAGGTCACTGAGATATTAATTATGAAGGATAGCTGCTTAATTTTTTTTAAGTGTAATCAAGTCTAATCTTGTCAGCTACATCGGAGAGAGGAAGTGATCAGTTTAAGATACATCAGAAGATTTGCATAGAATGAAAATGAATCAAAATTAGTTTTGGTATCTGAGATGGCTAAAATGACAGCCTAATTGCTCCTGAATCAAACGTCACAAAGCTTGGTGTGTAATTTTAATCACTGATGAGAACCAGGTTAAGTTTGCGCATCGCACACATGCAATTTAAAAACCTTTTGAAATAATCTGATCACAATGAGCATGGAAACTTAATAATTCTCTAATTAGTCCAGAGACAAGCATGTTTACCTTCCCATTTGGCAAATCTGCACAGTGTATGCATCCTGAAGAAAGCCTGCACATCTAACACATTCTCCTCCGAGGGCCTTATCTACAGATAAAAAGTTGCACAAGGAGAGTTGCACCAGAAAGCAACTCCCAGCCCCTTCCATCTGTAGAGGACTGGTATAAATGTCTTCATACCAGTCAACTCTTCATTCTCAACTCTGACACAAAAGGATAAACAAGGCTGGTACAAAGTATTTTTACATGTATGCACTAGGCAACTGCACTTGTGAGGCTCTTTCAGTCACGTGTAAACACACATGCAAGCAAGAAGACACACACACACTCAGCTGGCACACATCATGTGTACAAGAAGTCTTTTGGGCCATTGCACAGAAAAAGTGGCAGCAGTATTTCTGTTTTGTTTCCCAGAAATGATACAAGGATGCATGTGCTGTAACTCTGCCCTACCCAGTTCCCTGAAAGGATCAGTCAGGGTGAAACCTCGTTAGTAGATAAAACTAACTGATAAAAAGGAGTTAATACAGCAAATACAACCAAATGCAACTCCCTGAAAATATTCTAGCCATATCTGAGGGAGTTGCATTTAACCTTTTCTGCTTGAAGCAGGCTTTACCCATACTAAGTGTATTATGGTATCCCACAGCATCACAGTGTCCAGCTCACACACACAGAAACAGTTGCCAGTTACAGTCCTGGGCATGCACACTACACTGGGGCCAGATGGCATTTATGAGCAGTAAGTAATTTTAGGCAGATACAAAATGGGTTCTGCAGCAAAGCATCTCACCCTTCCCCTTCTTCCCACAGCCCTGTGCTGAACAGTCGTGCTGTTGCAATTTTCTCCTAAAAGATTCAGCAGAAGTAAACTATATTTTTAAACCTTCCACCACACAGTCAGAGTGAAAAACAAAACCAGCACAGTAACAAGTGTCATAACATCTTTTCTGTTACTTAATCAACATTTTTAAATAACCTGCACATTTATAGTTGTCTCCTTATATAACTTCAGTATTAATCAGTACTAAACAATGACATCAGCCCTCTGATCACAATTGTATAAACAAGAGTATATTTCATTCCAATTAAAACAAATACTAAATCTTTGAACTGACAAGCAGCACAGAGAGAAACCATAATGTATATTTCCATACTTGAGCTGTTTACAGTCTTTGTGGCCATGTTTGCTATCAGATAAGGTAGATGAAATCATACCTTGATGAGGAATTAAAAATTACTGGCATAACTTACTGATCGTACATAACATATGATGGAGGATGCATCCATTAGAGCCTACATCATCTTCAGTATTGAAAAATAAAAATAAAAAATGTCCTCCCCAGGGACCTTCTGCGAGAGTTATAACAAAGTTTCACAAAGTCATAGACAACAAAAAATTACAAGGACTGCCTCAGAACAAACATTTTTCAACAAGTCTCTACAACAGATTTCAATCCTCTTTACAAAAGAAATCACAATGAAAACCATACAGTATATTAAAAAAAAAAGGCAAAATGGATATATATTAAGC